>NC_056747.1:750491051-750658523 GCF_019279795.1 Protopterus annectens
GATACAAACACAAAGCCGGAATGCAAACTTCACCCCTCTCCCCCCCTAAAGGAGAGATAACTATCCCAGCCGAGTGTAGCCTCCTGGACATCTCAAATGCGCAGGTGAAAGCTGCTCTCTCTAAAGCTAAAAACACAGCATCAATGGGACCGGATGGTGTCCCCGGCTGTGTGCTACACGAGCTAAATGAGGAATTAAACCCGCACATAAGGCAGCTGTTTAATCTCAGCCTTACCACAGGATACGTGCCCAAGGAGTGGCGTACGGCAACTGTGGTCCCACTCCACAAAGGTGGCGCCTCTACGGACCCTGGTAATTACCGCCCCATAAGCTTAACAAGTCTAGTCTGCAAAGCTATGGAGAGGATCATAATGGAGCTCATAAACAAAGATATAGGGGACTTGCAGACATTGGACCCGACCCAGTTTGGCTTTGTCAAGGGAAGATCATGCCTTTTGAACTTGGTCGACTTCTTGGAAATAGTCACCAAGGCCATTGATGAGGAAAGGCAGTCCATACAGCCTACCTTGACCTTGCAAAGGCTTTCGACACAATACCCCACTCGGGTATTGTAGAAAAACTTACCAGCTTAAATGTAAACCCATATGTCACAAGATGGGTTGCAAACTGGCTTAAGGACAGAACCCACAGGGTTAGAGTTGCTGGCGCTGTGTCAGACTCCAAGCCGGTCACAAGTGGTGTCCCACAGGGCTCGGTCCTTGGCCCCCTATTGTTTGGCATCTACTTCACAGAAGTACAGGCCAACATGGGAGGACTTTGGCTGACAAAGTTTGCAGTTGACTGCAAACTGGGCGCCATAGTGGAAAGTGCATCGGACACGGATATCCTTCAGAAGGGACTCACTGAAACAGATAGCTGGTGCCAGAGCCATGGCCTGAAGTTAAACGCCAAAAAATGTATAGGCATACCCTTCGGGAAAAACAAGGTAACCCCAAGATACCATATAGGTGGCAATCCACTAAGCACAGAAGAGGTTATCAGGGACCTGGGGACCCAGGTTGACAGTGGCCTTTCTTTTGACACTCACATTGCTAAAGTGGTTAGAAAGACCTTCTACATTGCCCACCTGATCATGAAGGGATTCACATCCAGATCTAGTGAGGTCATTGTTCCCCTGTACTCTTCACTTATCAGACCAATGATCGAGTACAATGCCCCATTCGGGATGTATCTCACCCGACATCTGCAGCAATTGGAGAGACCCCAAAAGTTCCTCACCAAAAGGATAAAGGGACTCCAAAATCTGTCATATGCTGCCAGATTGAAGAAACTCCAGCTCTATTCAGTCGCATACCGTCTGCTCAGAGGTGACATGTGCCTGCCATACAAGGCCATGTCCAACCCGGAATTAATGGGCATGCTCCACCTCAAAAAATCCAAATCCACCAAAACCACTAGAGCAAGCGACTTAAACCTTAGCACGGATATAAATAGGACGTGCTGGAGGGATAGATTTATCACTCAGAGACTCCCTATGCTGTGGAATAAAATCCCGGTCCATGTGAGGCAGAGCACCTCGCTGACTCTGTTCAAGAGAAATCTAGACCTGTGGATGGGAGATCGTAGGTTTACCCCGGGAATCATCTCTGGGTCACTGCTGGACAGAGGCACAACAAACTAATGGGCACAGTATTTTTTCATATAAGGGGTGGCGTAAGCCACAATAATTTGGGCTAGGCTTATAAATGCCTTAGGGCAGATAGCCTAGTATAAACCTATGAACCTATGAACCTAATACCAGTGATCCAGGCTTAATATGACCAGCTCTTGCATAGTAAGGCTTCCAACGAAGACACAGCAGGATCACAGGGTTGAAATAAAGTTCTAGTACTGACACAGCCTTTGTGGTTAATGACACGGAAAACCCCATTTAACAGAAATTTTACTTTTAAGCCATATTGAAATGCTATGTTCCTTGGTAAATGTAAATCTGCAGGGCTAATTAAACAAAAAAATAGTAACTCATTAAAAAAAATCAACAAGTGAGCCATACTTCTCAAGTGTCTAAACTTTTGTTCATATTTTTCATCTGTTCTGCATAAAATCTATTGTTTTCTAGCAAATCAATGACGACTGAACTCACTAAATAATGACCGGCAGAGTTTCAGACTTCATGTGCTTCAAAAATGCATGTTAATTGCAAAACCTGCTACTCCAGCAACTTTCTATAAGAGCATTATTTAAAATCTGTCCCTATTTTGAAGCCTTTGTCCTCTACCCCCCAACAATTATTTTTGGCTTTATCCAGATTTCTTACTCTAAAGAGGTTGGAGAGGTATAAAGTGAGCAGTGGACAGGTGCTAGTTGTAAACTATGGCTCAACTATTCACAAAGATTCATAAATAAAAGAACAAGGATGACTTGAGACCCAGCAAAGGCGACAAAGTAGCACTATCATAAAAAATTTACACGTGTTACACCAACTTTAATTTTTACTCAACTAAGAATGCAATCTCTCTTTATAGAAATACATTATATCAGCCACACATATTTGTGAATTCCTCTTATGTTTTTTGAGGGGGGAGAGCTTTTTCTCCTCCCTCTGCATCATCTTACAGTCCTCAACTCAGTGCCCTATGTGAATCACTGGCCATCTCCTTACCTCCAGAATTCCACAGATAGGGCTGAGGTCAGCTCAGATTTTAAGGACATCCTGGGGTCAAGCTTTTTTTTATCTATCCCATTACCTCCCCTCCCTCATGATTTCTGTGGTAAAATCCAAGGGGTGGGCATGCAAAAGGGATGTGCATTGTATTGACTCTTCTCTGCAACAGCTTATCCACGTCACCAACCCTATCCATCCTTTGGACCACACCTCCCAACTGCAACATCCTCAGCCTCCATCACGGATCATTGCAGGAGATGCCCACAGAACAGCCCTCCCCTCCATGGATTGCAACCCCCATCCCTCTCTGCTGCTCCAAAAGTTGCCTGAGCCACTAACTGAACCGGATCAGCTGGGCCATAGTCAGGGTTTTACCCCCTTTATGCCACTGGGGCAGCATAATTCCTTCAATACTTTGATTTCACAACATTTGTAGGAATGCTGTTTGCAATTACATTCATCCTTTGCCATCACTTTGAAAAAAAAATGCACCCTAATATTTTTTTTGAGCTACCTACCCTCTGGTTCATATTATACTCCCTTCTTCTAATAGATATTTTTCCTAAAAGTCGCTATTTTCCTGGGGCCTGCCAATTCCACTTGTGCTACTTCAAAATTTCCATCATTCATGTAGCTATGACCCAAACCATTATTTTTGATACACCACTACAATACAGGTTGGGAGCTCTTCTTTACAAGCACAGTGTGAAAACTGCAAAGTGGCAAACTTGCGGAAATGCTAGCAAGTTTTCAGACATTTGCTTGGTCTTACATTTCTGGCTAGGCTGCAACTGCAATATGCTACTTATTACCTTCAACAGGAGGTGGAGGGGTGCAGGAATCAGACAAATTAATAAGATTCTTTTTTACCTCCTAATGACGCTTGCTTTCTTAAACTTATTAACCAGCAGCATGCATTTAGTGCGATGGCCTTCTTTCAGGAAGTGAACTGGATTTTAGGTTTAAGTTATGATGTTTGCAGGTACAGGCTGCAGGAACTAAAATGAGGCTTGAGGGATGTTGCCTATATAAAGATTATTAGCATATATGTGCACCATTCTGCCTAGTTTGCCAATCTGACCAAGCAACCTTTTATATGTACCTATGCAGACATAATGTGCATACAAGCAGAATGTGAAGACAACCTGTTTTAAAATCCAGATGAGTTACTGGAAATATTCTAGTAGAAGGATATGCCCATTTATAAGCAATCAAAGGTAATAATGACCTTAGCTCATAATCCTGTGACAAAATGCAAAACAAAATAATAAAACAAGTGTGGCAGTACAAAGGGAGGGCAACATAATGAAGAGAGACTAGTTTGAGGTTCATTCTGCTTATTGGTTAAGGGCAAATTCTCCTCCCATCCCACCTGCACAGGACTCTGCCACGTGACTTCACTACCTGTGCCCGATAGCTAGGCATCCCCAGGTGGGCAACAGTCCTATTACCCGTTCATTCCAGACTGAAGAATCTCACTTACCCATACATCCCATCTGCCAAGGATAAGGTTGTAGGGAGTGAGACAGCCAGCAGGTTCTGTGCAGCAGCTTGCCTCTGAAACTGCTTTCCCTCAGCAACCCTCATAAGCTGCAAAGCATTTTCCATCTCCTTGAGGAAGACTGCATGGCTCCATATAGACACTAGTCCCTGGACTGCTCTGTGCATACTTCTGCACTGTTTATGGTAGGCTGTTTTCATTAGGCTCTCTCCTCCCAGGATGGGCATGCCAACAGTGGCCATTCACTTTCATCCTTCCCTACCTCTCCCCTCCAGTGCCTGTCCTAGTAATTGAACACAGGTCAACTGGGTTGTAGTCAGGGCGTCAATCCTCTGTGCCACATGATTGGCAGCTAAGGCCAAGACTTTATTTTACTCACTCTATTTATTTTCTTATTTATCCTGTTATCTGGCAGATGTGTAAGATACTTTATGAATCTTACCTACACATCTGTATTACCACCCAGTGTACAATTATATTCAGTAACAAAGGTTTAACACACAAAAACATACCTCTCAAGTGTACCTCATTACGAGGAACATTACTCACTTTGTGTCTTAAAAAGTCCATGTTCCTCAAAGTTCCACATTGAAAGGGTCTGCCACTCATTTAGTGTTAGGATTTTTTTTTAGCTAATATCCATGGTAAATAGTATTGAATCATATTAAAGCATCAAAAGAACTTTTTATAAGTATAAAGTACCTTATTTTAAACATCTGTGAGCTTTGTAACTGAAGTTGTTAGTAAGTGTTCTACATTTTGCCCATTTGTTCCACATTATGAGAAGTAATGTTCCTCATTTTAGAGATGGAAGGTTGAGAGCTATGCACAAAAATGTACACATTAAACAGATTCACTTCTTAATTTTGAAATACCAAAATCCCGAGGTTCAAAATATTGAATTCAGAACCTCGAGATCTTGGAATCGAGAAAATTAAGACCTCCCCCCAAAAAAAGCAGTCAACACATCACAAAACAAGTTTTTGCAGGGAGGCAAGCCCCCCTGCACCTCCCCACCCCCCCTGCTACTTAAATATACCAACTCTGAGATCACACTACAGCGAGGAAAAGGGAAATCTCCCGTTGTTCCACACTGTATGCCAATCTCCATTTAGGATTTCGAAGTTTTAAAACTTCAATCATATGATCTTCCATCATATGAATTTCGAAGTTTTAAGCTACGAAATTCTGGAGGGGACCCCATTAAACAACGTGTAAGTCAAATCCAACAGTCCTGTGTGGAACGAGTCAACCAACAGCCTCATTAACCACAGAATAAATTTGCTAAGTATCAAGAAATAGATTACTGTGCTTATGAAACTGAAATATTAATATGACATAACCTCTTATACATAGAAAGATAATAGACCCAGTCCATGCAAGTGATGTTTTAAGAAAACAGGTGATGATTTTCAACAGATAAAACTGACCATTCTTTATCCAAGTAAATATGTTTAACCACAATGAACTAAAAGTCTCACTGTGCAGAAGGATGGAGCATTAACGGTCAGGCACTAAAGGCTCAATAAGCAAACTCAGGTGTTGGAGAACTAGGTTAGAGAGACGGGAATGAGCAGCCAGAGATGGCTTGCACAACCTGGGGTGGTTGGCAGTTAAGCCTGATGTTTTAAGTGCCACCAGGTGGAGGCCAGATGCTGTACTAACAAGCATTTCCCAGAAGACAGGTGATTTAGCCTGTCCAGTAACAAGGAAGCAGTGTAAGTGGAGGTCAGTATGTGGAAGCACACACTATGGTGCAGTAGTGCAGGCCTTAATCTGGCTGTACACTTATCAACTACAGAGGAAAAATTACTCAAGTCTGCCTGGATGACAGTCTTCTGGCAGTCAGCTCAACCAAACTATGGTTCTATTACTATAGGGAAATAAAAGGGGCCATCAGTCAGAGAAGGGGGGGGGGTTGAAAGTCAGAAGGAAAGAATGAAAAGGACACAGTAAAAAAAAAAAAAATGGGTACCCAGTGGCATGTGTAGTGAATATGTTGTAAACAAAAGTTCATCACTTTCACTGGTTATAATGAATCACGTGTATTTTCAACAGATCAATACAAAGGCATGTCACATTCTCAGCCTCATTGTTCTTTTCTAGAAATCCATTTTAAGTGTAATAAATCACTTAAATGTGTGCATTCAAATAATTTAATGCATTTATCAGAGATTTAATAAGGGCACCCAGAAACTCGCATCATAATGCCCTTACAATGGACATTAAACTCTTTAGTGCAGTCCCAGACACTATTTGAGAAATGTGGCATAGGGTCTAGATATTTATGTTTTAAGCATGCTCAAGAAGACATAAAAGAAACCGGACCTTACCCAACGAGAAGCCATCCTTATGGACCAGCCACACTTTATCGGTTTCATACCAGGCCTGCTCTGCAGCAATTTGCTCCTCTGTTTTCACCTGAAAAAAGTGCACAAACAGAACAGTTATTTAACCATGTCTAGGGCAGCTTCCTAAATACACATGATTATGGTACCCCTAGGAAGCTGAACATACTCCTAGATGATAAAACCTAAACACTAGCAGGTGTATACAACATACAAATAAGAACATACATAGAACAACTGCACATACATTAAAGCCTTGGATATAGCCATGGTTCAGCTCAGTTTAACAATTATTTTAAAAACACACAGCAATAAATATAAGCAAAATAATCATGTTGAAAAATACATGAATGAAGACAAGATGGAAAAAATTATTAATACTGTGTAACAACAAATTACCTTATCCAGGCTAAATTGACTCTAGCATGTGGACGTTCATTTCGAATGTGGATGTCTCTCTTTTTTTTTTTTTAAATTTCACCATCTCAAATGTAGTTTTTAAGATACGTGTTGTATTTCTACTATAGTTGGCCTTTATTAGAAATAGTGAATATTGTATAAATGATTACATGCATGTTTTTACATCATTAATAAAATGAACACCAGGATTATGTCCAAAGTTTTAATATAGCACACAGCCATCATACATTTTCTATTATTCATGTAGCTAATTTTCAGATTACATATATATACATGCACATACGCTGGCAAACAAAGCAATAAAACATCCTGACACTTACTGACCAAAAAAAAAACTGGGAAAATTATTAGACAGTTCTGGGGTCAACTGGATTAATATTAATATAGTCTTTCACATGGAAAAATTACAATGCTTTTTACTGTACAATGATTTTACTGCAAAGTGTAGCTGCTAATACGGAAGTATCTAATTAGGGCTGTTAGTTAAAAAATAAACTTTCATTTTCACGTGGCTTCCAATGTTAAGGATGAATTTCAAAAATAGCTATTGAACTCAAAGCTCTCATCTAATGTACCCTAGAAGATGAAGCTAGTTTGGTTTATGCTACTGAGGTTATCCCCCCAGTCATAGCTGTGTGTCTGCATTAGTATAAATTGAACCATGGGAGACACACTGGGTTCATGACATGGCTGCCAAGACACTATGAGTTAAACAGGGTAGGAACGTGCCCTGTTGAAAGGAATGGGGTCTGAGTTTGCTGCTTCTCAATTAACTTGTAACAGAGTGTTAAACACCATTAATGAAGGATGGTACAGAATTAGCAAATGAAGTGCCAACCTTCATTAATGTCTAAATTTAACTTATAAACTAACAGCGGGGAAGTAAATTCAGTCCTAATCATTCAGACGGGCATGTTCTTGTGCTTTCCCTGGCTAAACAATACAGCACAGGGCATGCCAGCAAATGTTATTAGATAATCAGGAAGCTTGGCTCAGGCTCAAATTATAAGCATATTTTAATATAGCTACAGTACACAGAAAATACAGTAAACACACCAAATCAACTACAACTGGCTTAACCATCTAGGGAATGCAAATCAGACTGCCATGTAGAGAAAGTATTATCTTAAACTGATTTTACTGCAAACTAACATTACTTGAAAATATTCAACGTTGTTAGGGTGATCTGACTTCACAAAGCTATCAGAACAACAACCAGTGCTGTGCGGGAAGAGAGCACTACAGTACCACGCAGTACTAAAGCTGGGAAGTCTCATCAATGGAGTAACAAGACAGAAACATCTGTCACTTAGCAGTGGACTGTGACAAAAAAGGCCTGACAAGAGATTCTGACACTATTCTGACACCATGACAGGACCGGGCAGAAAGCTAAGAGAAAGCAATGCCAAATTAGGCCAAAAGTGGCATTTTGTTTCTCTTTACTTATTTTTTTTTTTAAGTTTATATTGTATTTGCTAACCAAAGTAGAACATTGATCCACATGGACTGTTTTCAAACTCAGACCTAGAGCACTGTCCAAGTAAGTGACTTGCTCAGAGTCACAGAGTAGGGAAAATGGAAGCTGATGGTCTAGAACCCAGTACTACAGGAAGCAGATCACTAACAGCACATAGCCTTAATCTTCTGTGCAATCACAACAGCAACAGAAGGAAGAAAATAAGCAAATAAATGGGACAATACCTGGTAACAATCTGAGTGAAAACCACTTCTCTACAATTGCCATAAACTTTTAAACAAAATAAACATTATTTGTCACATTTTATAAGCAGGGTCAACTCATTTCTGTTCAGATTAGGGGAAATAAAGACTGTGCAAAGTAGAACTACCCAACTAGATAAAAAATCAGTAACTGTTTTATGATTGCCCGTTATCTGTCGTATAAAGCAAGGCAATGAATGACGACAATAGAAAAGGCAATGTCAGTCACTGCAAAACAGAAGTATCTGTTGATCAAAATGCATGTGCCCTGCTGATATTGTAACTGCTGGCATTGGGTTGAGCCTGCCATACAACAGCAGAATTCCAACAAATGAAAATTGAAAATGAGAAGGGCCAATCACCGGCAGAAGAGATTGCACCATACATGAAGACTGTAACATGCCATGGGTGCGACACTAATAAAGCTGCTTTCTTATTTAAAGAAATGAATGTTATCTATGGTACACTTTTTCATGAGTTAGAATATCAAGGTAAGCTGCAGAAAGATTTCTTGTAATGAATCATTACTAATAACCAAGAAACTCTGGCCGACACAAAAAGAAACATGATTTCACACAAAGAATGTAAACTGCAACTCACAATCATAGGAAACCAACAGCCTACTGGAAACATGTACATACACAACTACTACCACCATTAAATCAAGAAATAAGTTGTACATAATAAATTCATTAGGTGTTATGTTCACAGTAAAATAACTTAAAAATAAATATGATGGAACCATCATGACAGGAGGTGATTTAAATGAACTCATGAGAAGCAGCAGTGCACACACTAATCCTCAGACAGGTCACAGAGGTGATTTCTGTTAGGAAACCACTTCTAGAATAAAACTGTGAAAGTACCAAAATATTACCCAGCCCATGCTTAGAAACAAAGATGTCTCCGTCACATCTCAGACATGGTATCCTGTCGGTGAAGGAAAGAATAATGGAAGGGTTCTAATGCGTAGACTGTAGACTCAGGACTGACTTGTTAGCTGCACTACATAGGAACCATCTGAAAACAGTATCCATCAAAGAGGGTCATGACTGGGGTTGCCAGCTTTTCAGATGCCCACAGTGGGACATTTCTTATTAATGCATAACATTTTGTGAGTCAAGTTACTGCCTCAACCAGTGAAAAAGACCTGCTTCGCTCTGTCACCAAAACGAAGAACCACTACTGTACAATTTTTTCTTGCCTCTATTGTTTTATATCACAGTAAGGTGTTCCAAAGACAGTTATCACAACTTCCTTCAACATTTAAGAGAAAGCTATAAAATTATTTTGTACTAAAACAACAGGACATTTGCACTTTATATTTTTCTGCCCAGGACACAATAAATGTACTGCAGGATGAAAGGTGCAAGAATTCAAAATGGCACTAACCCAAACAGTGCAAGTAAAAAAAAAATGGCAACAGCCTGGCTTAAGCAAAGATGGAACCTTGAGATGGTTCTTCATGCAGGCAAAAAGTACTACATTTTGAGTTCACCCAGTTAGCTACTTGCCCAGTGGGATTTACAAAAGTTAAGGGAAAACACAAATTATTTTTCTACAGAAGGCTAAGGAAGAAAGAATTAGGTTGCAGATTAACAAGGATTTATAGCAGATCACCCTCTATCTGTTATAACAGCATATGCTCCTGTAAAAATGAATATGCATTTATGGGAAGTCTCACCTAAATCAGTATTTGTGCAGACATTTGCCAGATCTTTCTGCATCCAGATTTTACTACTTTATGTTAGTATAGAGAAATAACCTGTTGAATTTCAACCATTTATGTACAGTCTTGTAAGCCCTAAAATGGGCACAGAACAAGGAGATTTAGTGTGTACAATCTTCACAAAGGAAAACATTATCTTCCCCTTATTTTTGTAAATAAAATGACTGGGCACGGTCTTCATAATATTAAGGTCTATTCCATACCTCTCAAATGCTCAGATTTTTGCAGAATATCCAGGTTTTTGCCTAATCGTTTTGGTGTGTTGCTCATAAAATATGCAGTTTTCTGGAAAATCATTAACGATTGAATTCATTAATGACATATTTAAGTTTCAGACTTCATATCCTTCAGAAAACATATATTAAATCAAAACCTGCTATTCTAGCAACGGTCTAAGTTTAAGAGCAACATTTAAAATCTGTCCCTATTTTGGGCCGTTATCCTCCATAAATTTTGGCTTTGCCCAGATTTCTTGTGCTGACAGGTTGAGAGATATGAACATGGTAGTTAACTACAGAAACTTCCTACACCTATTGCATGTAATAATTCTTGCACTTGTCAGTTTTAATCCAAAGTGTAATTTACTTTATACCTGAACTCTTAAAAGGCTGTCAACACTCCTAACAAGACCAAACAGGAAGCCTGACAAAGAGGATATGGTGATTACCTAATCCGAAGGCCTTAGGGTAAGGAAGACAAACAATCTTCATTGAGTATTATCTCAGAACATGGTCATTAATGCTAAGGACAGAATTTATAAAACTTGTTTTGTTTGTCAAAATCCGAGTCTAGCAGTTGCAATACAGCATGAAGGAGGGTGACCACCATGCTCATTTTAAAAACAGAGAAAACGGACTAAGGCACATGAAAAAGGGACTAGGCATCATGTTTCAGGAAATGAGGCCAAGGAGTATCACTACAATTCTTACTGATAACTCAGAAATCAGAAGATGCTCTGTCAATACAAAGTAGAACTGTTGGAGGAACCATCTTGAAATTAAGGTCTGACATGTCACTCACTCTTCCTGTCAGTACACTATTGGGCTCAGCTAGGTACAGGACTTTATGGTTTAAAGCATCATTAGTCTGACTGGGTGCAGAATTTAATCTTACATTTCTTGAAAGACTTGTTAAGCTCTGCACAATTTCTGATCTTTGTGAAAAAATATGTAAGGTGTTTTTGAAGAAAGACTCTACAGTTTCTCTTTGCAGAAGTAATGGCTACTGAGAAGAATGTTTTCCATTAAAGGAATTTTAAATCAGTTTTAGTTGAAGGTTCAAAAGGTTTATGAGTTAGACTTTGTAGCACAACTGTCAGATCCCAAGGTGGTGAGGGATCATTTGATGGAGGTCTAAGAAGAAAAATACCTTTCGGAAAACCTTTGCATAATTTGGACAAAGCCAACAAATAATTTCTTTCCACTGTGTGAAAATTAGAAATTGCTGCCAGTTGAAGTTTAATTATAGAGAAACTTGCTCCTCCTTTAAAAATTGAAGAATCACAGAAACTGGAACAGAGAAAGGGTCAAGCTGATTATTCAAAGCCTCTACTTGCTCTTGTATACTTTTATTCTTGGTAGATTCTTTTTGAGGAGCCAAAATAATATAACGTACAGAGGAAGACAGCCTGGGCTGGTAACCATTACAGAAGTGGAGAAATCATGAGGTTAGTTTGAGGGCCTGTATGTTGGGATGTTGGATCCCTGATGGGCGAGAAAGGAGATCCAGAAATGCCGCCAGTATCCATGGAGGATAGTGAAGGTGAGACCATAGGAAGGAGAACCATACTTGTCAAGGCAGAAAGGGGCAATGAGGATTACTGAGCTCTTCAGCCAACTTACTTTCTGCAGAAATTAGGGAATCAAGGGGAAAGGGGGATAAGTATAAAAAAGATCTGATGGCCATCAAGGGGAGAGGGGGGAAAAGTATAAAGAAGACCCAATGGCTAAATGTGGACTAGATCATCTTTCGGTGACTCCCCCTGAGGGGGGATAAGAACAAAGTACCTGCTGCACTTGTTGTGGGGAGTTGCAAAGAGGTTCCAGCAAAGTTGGCCCCAATGATGGAAGATCATTTCTGCCACAGACTGAAAGACTACTCGTGAGGCATCAAAATGGATCTGCTTAGTTTGTCCGCTAGTATGTTGGTTTTCCTCGGAATGTGCATTGAAATTAGAAAGCAGTCTGATGATCTCGCCCATTCCCACACTCTCATGGCCTCTCCATTTGTTGATGTACCACGCTACAGACATGTTGGTGGTTTGAAATGCAACAGTCCCTAGAGGGACAGCATCCTGAAATGCCTGCAACCCAACTAGAACTGCTCTCATCTCTAGTACAGTGATATGCAAATTGGTCTCTAGGGGGTACCACATGCCTGGATCATTCTTCCCAAGAAATGTCATCCCACCCCAGTTGTGAAGCGTCCGTGGTAACTCTGGCCATTGTTGCTAGTAGAACAAAAGGTCGGCCTAGATGAATAGCATCTGATTGGATCCACCAGTGCATGTGTTGTTTGCAAACTGATACAGGCTGAAGCAAAATGGACCACTGCACAGCTACAGTCCATTGGAGAACACGCATAAAGAAACGTGCCAAAGGAAGTAATATAACAGCTGCTGCCATGGAACCTAGTGCTTGAAGTACTGATCTTGCTAAAGGAGATGGAAAAAAAAAAGATGAGCCTGACTTCTGATAGTGGAAATGCAGTGAGGAGGTGGACATGCTACCTGTACTGTTGTATCCAGAAGTGTACCAATAAACTCCAGGATCTGGAATGGTGTTCAGTTTAATTTACCACAGTTACTGTTATACCTAATGAGCTGCAAATCTGCAGCAAATAGTCCCTGGCATACAGAAGGGGATGCTTGAAAGGGGTGGTGAGGAGCCAGTCCTTTAGATATGGAAACACTATGAAACCTTTTAGTCTCAAGTGACCTGCCACCACTACCATATATTTGGTAAACACCCTGGGGGCTGTGGTGAGCCCAAAGGGCAGGGCTCTGAATTGAAAATTACTGGCTCCCAGCCAAAAGCATAAGTGTCTTCGGGAGTGTCTGTCTATTTTGATATGATAGTATGCGTCCTGAAGATCTATTGAGCACATCCAATCATCCTTGTGAAGGAAGGGTAGGATGGACTGTACTGTGACCATTCAGAACTTTGATTTCTTCACATATTGATTCAAATTGCTTTGATCCAAAATGGGTCGAGGTCCCCTGTTTTTTTGGGCACTAAAAGAATGAATAAGTTCCAAATCCTATTTGATCTGGCAGGGCTTTTTGGGTGCCTTTTTTCTAGCAGCTTTAGGATTTCTTGTGCTGCTACCTTCCTTTGAATGGGTGGAACATAGGGAAGCTTCTTTCCTTTGGAGGAAGGAGGTAGGAAAAATGGTATGCAATAACCTCTGGATACTATTCTTAGCAGCCATGACTCTTGTGTTTTATTTGCCCAACCATCTGCGTGCAAGGACAATTGTCCCAGACTGCCTCCAGAGTTGGCAGCACGTTAGGAGTGCTGGAAGGGTCTGTCTGGAAAAGAATCCCTGAAACCTTAATTCTATAAGCCTTCTCTGCCTTTAGGGCAACATCTTCCGTTAGAATTTCTCTCTCTGCTTCTTTCCTCTGGAGGAAGGAGGTAGGAAAAATGGTATGCATATAACCTCTGGATATTATTCTTAGCAGCCATGAATCTTGTAATATATTTGTCCAGGTGTCTAGGTGCAAGGACAATCGTCCCCGACTGCCTCCAGAGTTGGACAGTTGGGCAGCACTTCAGCAGCACTGGAAGGGTCTGTCTGGAAAAGAATCCCTGAAACCCTAATTCTACAGGCCTCCTCTCCCTCTAGGGTGAAGTCTTCCATTAGAATTTCCTTCTCTGCCTCTGGAGGAATCATCATCATGTGGGTCTTGGAAAGGTTCCTGAGATTTTTGGAACCACATCTTCTTACTGCCCCTCTTTTTCCTGGAAAAGGTTTGTTGAAGGGTAGAAAACTTGATTCCCATGGCAGACAGAGTCTTTCCATCTTGTTTGCTATGAGTAAGAGTCACTCTTACTAAGGCCCCAAAGAGGTGTCATCAATGGGCCACTGATAAAGAACATTTTAAAAGTTCCATAGCCGCATCCAGGCATGTCTTCTTATGGCAATGCCTGAACCAGCTACATGTGAGGTACCTCCAGCTGTGAGAGAGATCAACCTCATCAATGCATTTGATATGGATAATAGAGTAGACAGTTGCGACAATGTCCTTTTGAAATACTCTGCAAACATGGACTCAGGAGTGTTTGACAGCTCTTTCGTCAAATCTCACTGAAGTCTAGTAAAGTGTGCCAGGTAGTCTAGTGACCTCAGGACAAAAGTTGCCAAGGCAAAGACTTCCTTTCCAAATCTGTCCAATGTTCTAGACTCTATGTTTGGCAGATGGACAGATCATCTTCATTTTGCTAGCTCTTTCTTGGTGGCTGCCACCACTGCCATAACATCAACTGGGACTCTTCTGCTCCAGTGAGGTCCGTCTGTTAGCGGGGATAAAAATTTACTGGGTCTTTTTGGGATCGGTTCAATGATATCCGGTTCCTATCCAAATCCGGTGGAAAACCAAATAAATAAGTTCATCCACTGGGGATAGTAACCCAAGACGCAGATGGGGCAGAACCAAAAGCTCCAAAAATACAGATTCTCCTGGAGAGGGATTTTGAGATGAACATCCAGCTTTTTATTTTAGGATTTCTAAAACAGCTCCAAAGGAGATGTCAGCCGGTGTTGATCTGGGGTATCCTTCTCCATCAAAATTGGTATCCTCTGTGAGCGACTCCATTGTGGAGTCAATGTGTCTCCTTTTGCGTGTTCTCTTCCGATGTACCTCCTCTGTGTGATGTTCAGGTGAGGTGTCAGAAGAAAGAAGTTGTTCCTCTACTGCAACCAGTCAGACACTTATTGAAACTCCTGTCCCTGTGGAGTAGGTCGAGGCAGGACTACTCAAGGATATATTCAGAGATGAAGAAACTTTCCTCGAATCCCACTCTGGACCTCTCGGGGATTTCAAATCCTGGAACTCCAAAATCACTGGATGGATCAGCAAAGGAGATAGAATGGTCCTGGATGTAGTAGGCATACTCACGGATTCGACAAGGGATAGAGCTGGTAAGACTACCATCTGGATCTGTGTTCTGAAAAATTTTCGCATCATCCACATCTGTTGCCGATAAACTTTTGGAGGGCCTAGAAGAACTTGTGGACGGGGGCTTATAGTGTTTTTTAGGAGTCTAAAACAAATGAAAAGGCAGGGTAGGCAATATGGGTTCAAAATGAAATTCTGAAGTAAGACTCCTGTGAGATGTAGTAGACTTCGGATCCAATGACTTACGATCCAGTGGTGGTGGTGTAAGGGATGCTAAGATAACAGGAGCTGAAACCTTTGGATCCGAGGATTGGGTCTTCGGTTCTGAAGATGTAAGATCTGAAATTTTTCTTGTTTTTATGGTATCTCCGATGAAGACCTTGGGGACGTCAGCAGAGAGAGTTTCTTATGCTCCAGGGAGCTAACTTTCTAGATTTGATTGGGGGTTGAGTCCCAGAAGTACTGGTAGCTGGTAGTAGACCTTTCAATACAACTTTGTTTCTCCTACCTACCAAGATCCTAGGGTTGAAAGTAGAGCATATGGAACAAGAAGTGTCCAAATGCCTGGGTCCAAGGCAGTACACGCACTCCTTGTGGACATCTGAATAGGGGATTTTATGCCCACAAGAGGTACAGGTTTTAAATCCTGTAGGTTTATCCAACACGGCAGATAACCAATAAACGGTAACAAAATAACTATTTTTTTTTAACAAAGGAGAAAAAAGACAGAGAGAAAGGAAAAAAGGGGTAAATATTTTAATTACCAATTATGGTAATTGAACAGAATTACCCTATGTAATAAAAGGGTAAACAGAACTAGCAGCAATGGTAACAGAGATTTACTGTTTAGAAAAATAGTACAGATTACTAACTCAAGCGAAAAAACTAAAAGGGAGGTTATACAGATTAAGATAAATTTTAACAATAGAAAAAAAAAGTTTCAGATAAGAACCTGCATATTTTCGCAATGGGAGCAAATGAGATCTGAGGTAATGTGATGGAATAGTATGTTATGGGTACAAGGAAGAGCTTGAGAGCTGGAGCCAAAGTCTGGAATATGCGTCCTAGTCAGATCCAAGGATTGGATCCAAACCCATGGGTTGAGGAAGAATGAAAAGAGCAACATCAGATTTATGGAACTGAGCAAGTTATAGAAACTTCCAAATTGACTTGGGGTATTTTTATTATTGTTCAGAAAGACATCTTCAACAATTGTTTTATCTAGCAAGTGACAACATAAATATAGCTCTCCTAGCATAATAATGTAATTTCTGTTTGCAAACAACTGCTGCACACTCTGTCCTACTCTTTGAACAGTACTTGGGTATGCCTGACTTGCTAAAAGAAGATAAGTGAGGAACCCAATGAATAACTCGCATTCTACCACAGTGCACAGAATGGATTAGTTTTCAGCCTTAACTTCTCATTAAACCAGCAAATTACATAGTGAGAATTTCTATATAATTCGACACCTTCAAGCTGCAAAGAATAAACCATATGCAACATAATGGGAAGGGTGGTGCAGTCAGTGAAACTGACAGCAGCTCTGCTGCAAAACCCAAGAGAGGTTTTTGTGGGTTAACATATCTCAGGGATGGGTCAATAACATGGGTGACAAAGTAGTTACTCTGCCTTACATTCTCTATCTAGTGGTCATTTAACTTAAAGGATGCAAAGTACATAATCATAACAGGGTTTCTATTGAAGCAGAAATAGTCAAACTTGTCAACAGCTGTGTGTTGCCTTTCATGTAACAATGCAATATCTACACATATTCATCAGATGTGCAAAATATATAAGTTGATAAGAGCAATATTTAAAGTGTCTCTGTTGTTCTGCATGCCCCCCTACTATGTCTTTTTTTCCAGAAACTGTACGCCAAGCCAGGACCTGTTATTCTAGCAACTTTATAAATTTATAAGAGCAATATTTAAAGTGTCTGTGCTGCTTGCCCCCCTAGTACGTCTCGGAGAGTAATTGTCATTTTTTTTAGAGAAACTGAATGCCAAGACAGATCCTGTTATTCTAGCAATATTTCTAAGGTTATAAGAGCAATATTTAAAGTGTCTGTTTGTGCTGATTGTCCCCCTAGTATGTCTCGGAGAGTAGCTGCCATTTTTTTTTAGAGAAAGTGAATGCCAACACAGATCCTGTTCTAGCAATATTTCTAAGGTTATAGGAGCAATATTTAAAGTGTCTCTCTAATATGTCTGTTTAGAAAATGTAGTAAATCTGATTTTTATTTTTGTAAAGTGCTGTTTCATTTACTTATGGTGTGGTTATGGGATTTGCAGATTATCAAATAAAGGTTTTGGATCTGGGAAGTGTGTTTTATTGAATTTTACAGATGTTCTACCATGATCCATGGCAATGGCATGTTTCACGCAGTGTGAAAATAGGGTGCTCCACATTTTGACCATTTGTCACACATTGTTAGGGTCTGTGCTCCACATTGGCCTCTTAACAGGTTGAGACCTATGGGTAAGTGCACATTTTCATGTTTGGTAGATTCAGATTTAGACTGTGTTATTGATGGCATCTCTTGTGTTTGGTTTCATTACTGGAGAACTTTCAGTGGACTGTATATATTTGATGTAATTCTAGTTTCCATGTTGCATGGTTTATATAGTGTGCTTTGTGCTATAAGTTTTTTTACAGGTTACTAGTTTTCCTGCACTCTGAATGTGCAGTAATTTCAGTGTGTGTTTGTGTTAATGGAGGAGTGATGAGGGAAAGGTGGTTCACACAGCCTATCTTGACCTTGCCACGGCGTTTGACACCATCCCCCATTCTAGAATTATAGCTAAACTCACTAAACTAGGTATAAATCCCTACGTCACAAGATGGGTTACCAACTGGCTCACTGACAGAACCCACACTGCAAAAGTTGCAGACTCCAAATCTGACTTTAAATCAGTGACAAGTGGAGTACTACAGGGTTCAGTCCTGGGACCTCTCCTGTTTGGTATCTACTTCTCTGAAGTACAGGCTAACACAGAAGGCCTCTGCCTAATGAAGTTCACAGATGACTGAAAACTAGGAGCCATAGTCGAGTCCCCAAATGATGTGGACATCCTACAGAAGGGCCTCACTGAGACAGATGCCTGGTGTCAGAGAAATGCCTCAAGCTCAATGCCAAAAAAGTGCATTGTCATCCCCTTTGGTAAAAACTCTGTACCCATGAACTACCACATAAATGGCAGTCTACTTAACGCCGAATGTGTGATAAGAGACCTTGGGACCCAGGTGGACAGTAGTCTCTCCTTTGATAATCACATCGCCACAGTAGTCAGGAAATCCTTCTATGTGGCACACCTCATCACAAAAAGGGTTCTCATCCAGGAAAAACGAGGTCATTGTTCCCCTCTACTCTGCACTCATTAGACCCATTATAGAGTACAACGCCCCTTTTGGGATGTACCTCACAAGACATCTGCAGCAGCTGGAAAGGCCACAGAAGTATCTCACAAAGAGGATTACTGGCCTCAAACAGATGCCCTACACTGACCGTCTCAAAAGACTAAAGCTTTACTCTGTAGCATATCGCCTATTCTGTGGTGATCTCTGCCTAACATATAAAGCTATGTTAAACCCAGAGCTGTTGGACATGCTACACCTAAAGAAATCCCAATCCCTCCGAGCTACATGGTCTAGGGACCTAAACCTTGTCACCACAATAAACAGGACATGCTGGAGGGATAGATTCCTGTCCCAGAGACTTCCTATACTCTGGAACAAGCTACCCATCTATGTCAAGCAAAGTTCCTCATTAGCACTCTTCAAGAAAAATCTTGATGAGTGGAAGGTAAATGGGAAATACACCCCGGGGATCACTTCTGTGGCTCTGCTCAACAGGGCCACAGGAAATTAACTTTCTTGGGTGGCGTAAGCCAGGGGACCTTGTTGGCTAGGCTTACTTAGGCCGATAGCCTAGTACCTACCTATGAACCTATGAACCTATGAACTGTTCTCTTAAGTAATGACACAGTTCTGTAAGTACAATGGGACTGTTTTCACATACTGCTTCATATCAACAACTACATTATCTCATCTAGGAATGGAAATTACTCTGAGTAGTTGTAAGCAACTTAGTTAAAAAAACTTTGTCAGGAAAACACAAACCACCAAGGAGTGCTGAACCAAAAGTGCTACACTTGTCCTCTTCATCTGGACTGCTGATTTGGGAAGACTCTAACTTCCAGAGAAAGCTAACCTAGGACTATATTACCTTCATTTTTGTTTTAGCTTATGGAACTGATCAAATATGGAAGCAGTAAACCTATTTACAGGGGTACTGGCAAGAACTATGACAGCCTGCTTTCTCACAGTTTGTTTGCGTCTTTCGGCTTTTCCCGGTTAGGGGTCGCCACAGCGGAACTCCGGTCCGCTAATGATTGGCAGTTGATTTTTATGCACCGGCTTGCCAGGCCTGACGCACAACCTTCAACGAAGGTACACCCATTCACGCATGTCTCCACGCAGAAGATGCTCTAGCTGAGAATCGAACCGGACAGCGTCTTACTGTGAGGCCACAACGCTACAAGCAAGCAAAATATTTGCTATCTGCCCATGTGCCATTTACTGCTACTGAATGTTTCTACAGACTTAGTGCAAGTTAGGTGACCGTATCCTTTTAAAAAGTTGGGAATAAAGTTATTCAGATGCAGTTAGAGGTTGCCAACTATTTAAAATATTTTTTTTTCATCCCTGCACAATAAAGTACTTGCTTGTATAATCCAGGTGTTCTTTTTCATGTTTTTGTTTGATTTACTACTATATACTTAAAAATATAATATAATGTTATATAATAATACTATATAACAATATAATATACAATATATTGTGGCTGGTGTTTAATTTAAAAGGGTAACACAGTATTGGTGTGACTGCTGGCAGAGTCTCTTTTTGAAGCAAGACATTTTAGTTATAAGCTACTAATTTAATATACTGGTTGGCTCAATGGAAGACTATACAATTAACGAGACCCTGGTGTCAGATTGGTCGGCCTGTTGGCAGCTTGCACCAAGATAAAAGAAAAGGGGACTGACACTGCTGAGGTATCAGTACCCCTCCAGAGAAATAGTGTGTGCATGTATGAAAATATTTTAATTATGTTTCAGTTATTGCCAGTAAGACACTGGAAGGCAATGAACTTAGACAAAGGTGGGTGAAATCTTAGTGAACCAGTGTCAGTACAACTTCATTCTGCAGTTATACAGTGTACAGCTTATTTGGGTGTGGTAGCTGTTGGGCTTAACCTAAAGCAACAGTACACATTTGCTGTATGCTAAAGCCAATCACCCTTTATGTGTTATTTGGTGGTGAGCACTGTGGATTATGAGATTGTAGACACTGAACATTGCATATAAACTGGTACCAGTGGTACAGGATTTAAGGCTCATAGCCCTGCATTGGAGATAGTTTATTGTATATCCACACTGCTATAAACCAGCTAAGTTTAAATCGACTGTCACAGCTTTGGCATGAAAAAGTGTGACAATCCTTGCAGCCACAAGGCAAAAATACGTACGTATATCTGCACAGCAGCTATTTTATTTTTTAGTCAGAGTAGTTGATAAACAAAGAAGATAAGTAATGAAAAATATTCCAAGTTGTCAGTGACACAAATGATTACCTGTTTGAAGATGGAAAACATAATAATTGCCTTATATGCAGCTGAAGTCCAATCCACTGGATGTGGAGACAGACAGGTAGGAACTGTAGTGGAGCAAAAGGACCACCCACTGTCATCAGATAACCATAGAAGACAACTTAAATTAGAGAGACTAAAGCTGGTGCTGAAGGTGAGACGTCTCACAGTAACCAACAGAATGAAACAGCCCAAAGCACAGCCCAAAGCACAAACAAGGGGAAGAAGCAAGAAGAAGCTGCTGAGGGGAAGAAGGACCGACTGCATGTTAAGAGAATTCATAACACTTTTCTAACTGCATGTGAGTATTAGGAGTGAAAACAAAACCCTGGAAGCTAACATTAGTACTAAATTGTTTCTCAGTATAAACATGGGGATAACCGATAGTTCTCTATGTACTGTACACATTTTAATTATGGCTAACTAAAAGACTGTAATCAGAAGCAAACTGACCAACGGTAATCAAAAAGGTTGTTAGCTCTTTTGCTTATGGGTAAATCTTTGCATGCAGTCACTGACTGTGTTGATTATAACTGTAAAGAATGCTCTTTTTGAATGTTTTAAGCTCAGACATGAAACTTAACAGAAACATTTTGGAGAGTAGGAGAAAAAAATAGAATTTAGTGTCAGTGAACTCATTGCAGAAATAAACACTTTCATAGGTATGTGAATGTATGCCTGGTTATTGCTAATGAAATGCTGGATGACCTTAAGGATAAGGAAATAAACACTTTGTACTTGGCCTAAAGATATAAAGATCTGGCTGACACATTGAGAATCATTAAGAATGTGCCTCAGCTGAAAAAATGAGTAAAAAGGGTGACTTCTATTTAGAAGTAGTGCACAAGTGCCCAACAATGGTTCGTCTAGAAATACACACCAATTTAATGGAATGCATGGGCAGTTCCAGTGTATACTAAAGTCTTGAAGTTAGACTTTCCACTTTAACCTAGTAGGACATGTATGTTTCAATTTTCCAGAGCGATAAGATAGGACATAGAAACCACTGAAAAACTAACCGAGATGTCACAAATGCAGTGTTGGGTTACCTTGAAACTGCAGTTGCTCCCAATTATCACAAGAGATTGCCAACAACTGTACTATTGTACTAAACTGACTCCTCAGTATAAAGGCGGTAATTGGTTGAAAACAAAAAAAATACTGGTAAGAGGGATACTACATCAGACATAACTACGGTCAACCCTGCACTTGTTTTAGAAAAGCATTACTTATTCAGGCAAGTCCACTGTAGTTAGGGCCATCAAAGGGACACCTTTTCAGGTTCCACTGGCGAGAGTACATTTGGACCTCAAAGAAGGGTAAGAAGACAAGCAGGTGGCTGTTGACATTCCAGTAGCTGCCCTGGTAGGAAATTACTCTGATGATGCAATACTTTCTGTACCTTCAATTACATGCAACCAGGCATGGAGACAAGCAAGCAGGGAAGACAACAGGGGTGAGACCCACCCACTACCAACACCTCTATTTGAAACTGGCAATGTGATTACTTCAGAAAAAGAGCTGGGTAACAGCAGCAAGCATGAATCAAAGCTGTAGCTGCCAAAAAGTGCTGGAGTTTGTTTGGAAGGGGCTACATCAGGTAAAAAGAGTTGGTAGCAATAAGACAAAATCTGAGCCACAGCTGTCAAAAGACATTAGATGCCCAGTCACTAGCACACATTTGACAGATAACAGGAACATCAAATGGCCTGTCAGCCAATCAAAAGAAATCTCTCAGTACTCTGAATGGAAGGTATTTTTCTCTCCAAATGAGCATATACAGAATCATGTTCATGCATTCAACATAAACCAATGAAGAGGCAGCTGGCTGCGTTGATAATTGCAACACTTTGTTAGCTATCCAGTTACCTGTATGCGAATACATTTCCACTTAGGACTTAGAGGTCAGTACCTGAGTGGTATATGTAAAGAGCAGGAGGGACTTTTATATATAGAATGTGTGATTTTGACTTCCAAGATGGCTGCACATTGAGTAACAGCTTAACTCTAGCTTTCCCAGTGTGAAAACAAACTAAACAGAGAAGGCCAGTAGACTTGTGTGTTTATGGATAAATTTCAGTAACCGGCTAGTAAGTGTACTGCCTGGATGCCAGGAAAAAATACAGAACATCTGGGGGAAATCAGCTACAAAAAGTGAAGAAGAAACACTAACTGGGGAAAGTTCTGCAGCTGTTCAGCAAAGAGCAACACGACCTGAAAACATGGCTTCCAGTAACCTACAGGAAGACACAAGGCAACTGCCCACAGACCTGGTTAAAATAAACAAAACACTGATGGAGTATATCAACACAAACAACAAAAGGCTAGAAAAAATAGAAGAAGCTTTAAACAGATATTCAGATAAGGTGATAAAAGCTGCAAAAAAAAAAATCAGACGATGAAATGAAGAAAAAGCTGGCTGAATATGAGACTGCTCAGGAAGAGATGGCTCAAAAAATAATAGAATTAGAGAACACAGCACCTACATAAAACCTGAGATTTTCAGCTATACCAATGAAGCTGGAAGGAACAGACTATATTAATTTTATGAAAGCACAAACAACTGGACTGGTATTCCACAACTGGAATCGTTAGTTCAAGGACACATTGTGTATATGCTCCAAACCTTGCTATGAGAAAGCAACCTAGACCTTTAACAGTAAACATGCAAACTTACCAGCAGAAGGAGTTGATTCTGACAAAACTGTGGCAGGACGACAAAATACTAAAAGTGGGAGACAGCAGAGTGTTTGTGGAGAATTACTCATTGCACACCAGGCAGAAGAGGAGTAAATACATTCCACTATTCAGGGAATTTGGAAACACAGGAGTGAGATTTAAACTGCTGTACCCAGCTGACTTTAAGTTATTCTTCCTTGGAGGGACAAAATAATTTTTTGATGAAGTATATGCTAGGGAGGAAATACAAAAGTTTGTTCAAAGGAAACTGAGCTGTGAAACAGAAGGAGATTCTGCTTTGCATTCTTCTGGTAATAAAGAACACAAATAGACTGTACCTGTGAACTCTTTTCCATTGTTTTAATGGAAAATTCTGGAGAGAAGGAAAGGAGCATGAGAGATGACTAGAAGAATTAAAATTATATTGGAAAGGAAGCAGAGACAGGATCTGGGAGATGGAGATGAACAGTAATAAAACCAGTAACAATGCGGGATTACAATGCAATAATTCTATTTGTGAAATGTGACAGAACAAGAAAATCTGGAAATATACTTTTTCAGAATTTGTTGGTGTTGTGGGGGGCTCTAAAGTATATGCTCCACTTTATGTCATTAATGTTTGGAAAAATCCTTTGGAGAGCGGAAGAGAGGGGAGAAAGTAAACTACGTAAAGAAAACCTTTTTTCCTAGTAGTATGATTTTTGTGGTGTATGGTTTTCTTTGCATGCTATAAAGTAAAGTTTTCACAGTTATTTTTAATTTTAATAGGGACTGTAAATAGGTGCTGTTGTTTTTTCCCCTTTCTTTCTCCCTTCTTTCTTTCTCTTTGTTCAGTTTTAAGAAATGTAGGCACTGCAGTGTAAAAGGAAAAGCCATGTTAAAACAGCATGACACAATAAAAATTACTATGCTTTTTCTCATTCTTGTATAGGGGAATGACTGGATTAAGGACCTTAGATTGATTTAGTAACAGGTTTTAACAGAAAGCAAGTCAATGAAAAAGATTACTGAATATTATGAGGCTTTTTTTCTAGCAAATTAATGTATGCTTAGTAGCAATTCTTTAGCCTGCCCTCATGTCTTCATGTAAACATTGATAAAGAGAAATTAACGGTCTGTTTCTCATGTCTCCAAGGAGACAATCTGATAATGAGAAATTAGTTGTCTGATTCTAATGTCTCCATGGAGGCAATCTGATAAAGAGAAATTGGTTACAGTCTCTTGGAAAGTGACTGAGTGAAGGAAAAAAAGGAGCGAGAACTGGCTAGGAGATAATATTCTCTCAAAGCATTCAGGATTTTTTCCCAACTGGAATAGCTACAAAGATAAGACAAACCCAGTCAGCAATTAGTAGAAGCACAGCCTGCACCATGTGTCTTAGCATGGATAACCTTTCTTGTAGATTTACTCAGGTCTGTGTGTGTGGCTGTCAGTTTGGGACATTTGTTCCTATTATGAGGGTAACACTTCAACATCTGAAGATGTACATAGTTTTGTGTGTTAGTATTAAATTAATAGTTTTTTTGGGTGGGTTTTTTTTTTGTTTGAGGGCATTCAATAAAACAAAAAATGTTGTAAGATGTAACAAAGGCTCAACTCAAATGGATATGACAATAAACAACTACATAAAAGTTCAACCTGCCAAATAGTGTATGCATACAACACAGAAGCTGGAACTAGTCATTGAACAAAAAAGGTGTTAAACATGAAAGGTGGGAATAATAACTTTTTAATACAATGATGCCTTCTGCAATGTCAATGGTCTCACAGATCAATACAAAAAAGAAAAAACAGTGAACTATATTAAAAATGTAGAGTGCAAACAGCTATGTTACAGGAGACACATTAGGAAAGAACTGAACATGTGAATTTGCTAAAGAAAGGTTTTCAGGATGGTTATTCGAGTCTACGTTCTCCCATTGAAAAAATATTAAATTGAATGGCTGTACATTGAATGTTATTCAACAGACAACACTTTTAACGAGCAGGCATGTCTTTGAAAATAAAGTCATCGAATGGCCATAGTTGGCCAACATAAGGGAACCACAATCTACTACTAGCTTAATGGTAACTTAGCTTTAGCCCTTTCCCCAATTCAGTGCGACCTCGGAGTTAGTATATATAACTAGTGGGGGTGTGAGTGGCACAGCCCCCCACAACAGAAGAATTCAGTGAACACAGGACAATACTTATGTGGGGGGTGTCCTCTTTTCCCTTTGTTATTTGCATTATATTTAGAACCATCAGTAAAGAAAATAAAAGACTCAAATTCAAGGATATAATTGGTATGGTAGTAAAGAAAAGCTAGCTCTATTTGCAGAAGATGTAATTTTATACCAAACAAAACCAGAAAGACATTACAGTGTTGTGGAACATTTTAAGACAGTTTCAAATCTTTTCGGGATACAAAATTAATAAAGCTAAAGCAAAAGCAATAGTAGCAAATTATGTACCCACATATGCAACACCTATATTTATGGGGACATGATAAAATGAAATATTTAGCAGTTTGGATTAAAAATGATTCTTGTGTGGCAGCTAAGGATATGTGGGAAGAGACTAAAAAGATAATACAAAAACTGAGAAAATTGAAGCTTTGTTATATGGATATAGATAGTAAGATACAGACAGTTAAAATGTTTTTAGTTCCATTAGTTTTATATACAGGTCAGGCATATTTTTATCAACCACAGAAGTTGTGAATAGCAATTAATAAAGAGCTGAAGGACTTTATCTGGGAGGGGAAGACAGCAAGAGTCAAGTGGGACAAGCTGATTCTCCCAGTAGAACAGGGTGGTTTGGGATTACCTGATTTGAAAGAATATTTCGCAGTTATACAGTTAAGGCTCCTATACATAGCACAAGCAAAAAAACTATAATTCAAAGTGGCAAGGGGTGATGATGAAACAGGGGGGAAAGCTCACAAAACAAGGAGAGACTGGGATTTTGGAAGCAGGCCTTTAAGGTGAATAACAATAATCATACAGAATATTATATCTATAAAGTAGCAGAAAGTATTCTAAGAACTAAGCCAACATGGGAATGAAGAAAAGAGATTCTGCCAATACAGACGACTGCAATTAGAGATGCATACAATATGCAAGAGGGGGATGGAATTTATTGGAGAAAACTAGCAAAGGAACCAATGTATTCGGAGCAAATAAAGACAGAGGGAAAGATGACAAAATGGGAAGATGCCAAGAATTTATTTGGACTGCAGGTTAGAGATTGCCTTCCCTGTCAAGGATTGATAGCAGAATATAGGCAAAGGGAAAGAAATAGAGGGTCCTAAATGAAAGACCACCACTGGTAGAGTTTTTAGTAGAATCTAAAACAGAAGCTGCCATTAAAAAAGGAATAATTAGTACAGTATATAAAATATTGCATGATAACTAAGAATCAGAGGAGGTTAGAAAGGATTGGGAAGAGAGATTGGATAAGCAATTCACAAAGAAACAATGGGAGGATATATGTACATCTCCCAAATATGCAAGAAAATCTAGAAGATTTACAAATTTTTGCTTGGAAATGTTTACACAGATAGTTTTATACTCAAAGTGCACTCCAGAGAATATTTCCTCAGGTAGACTGCAAATGTTGGAAGTGTGATGGGGAAGAAAGAGGTAACTGGGAACATATTTTCTGGGAGTGCAGTGAGCTAGCGGACTAAGGATTCCCTGTTGGATGAACAGTTGGAGATGCTAGTTGGGCAGATTAGTATGACAACGGAGATGATTTTTCTGAGTTATGATACAGAATCGGAATTGCCTAGACATGGTAAGTACGGCCTTGCTGTGATTTTTCTGAGTTATGATACATAATCGGAATTGCCTAGACATTGTAAGTAAGGCCTTGCTGTGTCTAGTTGTGTATCAGCAACAGTTTGATTACGTTTATATAAATGTAAATTTGTCTAGGTCACAAGTGATATTCAATAAAGGTGTTTAAAAAAAGAATGATACTGTCTGACAGAAAGAAATGAAGGCAAAATAATTACTCATGTGTAGCTTGGAATAAGTAAATATTTTAGAGATGGCTTAGAAATTAACCAAAGTCGTAAAGATGTCTGAACATAATTTTAAAGCTGCCAGAAAGAAGCCCAACATTAATATGTCCAAAATGGCCATGTTGTTCAAGAAATGGAGATGAGACTTACAAACCGTGTCAAACTGAATATTCTGTTTTATGAATGAACTCCCACTTTATTATTTCTGCATCAAAAAAGGTTCTTAAAAAACAACTGTAGATTAACAAACAATGCAGCTTTAAAGTGCACAATATTCTAAGCAAAGTTTTGTTGTCATAAAGCCCTAATTAACAAATGCGACAGCAAAAACACAAATCTATAAATATTTGGACACACCGAGTACTTGCTGTAGTCATTACACAACATTTCACTGAATTTATTAGCACAGTTTCACAAAATTTCCCACAAAATCAGAAAAGCCAACCTGAGATTTAGCTGCTGTGGACTTCCAGGGCAATGCATCTGCCAGGCCCTCATGTGCCTGACCCAGGTTCTGCATGCAGGCAGGAAGAAAGTAAAGTTAAAATTTAGGGGAATGTTAACTTACAATGCAGCATATGGTGAAGACAGAACAATTAACAGCAAAAATTACTCATCTGCTAAGACTGATGAGCACAACTTAAGGAATCTCTTGGTAAAAGTAGTGCTGAGATAGTGCACACTGAATGGTTCTGTATGATCACTCATTTAACTCTGATTCTTTATAATGAACATATAAACTTTAAAGAAAAGGGCAAATTAGCCACATATGATATTAAGTCTCAGAACCCACTGTTGTAGAAACAAAAACCCATGCAATAATTCTTTTGACCACTATTTTGTCTTGCTTTGTCATCAGTCAGTGATACAGGAAAAGAGGAAGAAAAACAGCTTATCCACACAGATCATTCCTTCAGACAGTATGAGGATCTCCACAAATGCAGGTATGACCTCTAGCAGTGGCTACAAGCTCTGCTGAGGCACCTGCTCATGTTACCATCACTTCAAAGATGAGCAGTGTAGATGTGGAAGAAAATACTAAATCACATCTGGGATTTGAACCCAACACTACCAGCCTTCTCAGCTGGCGTCACTGTGGGTGGACTAAAAAGAGTTTCTACACAGCTAGAAGTTGAGTCTTCCCTTAACAGCTTTTTCTGTTTAGCTAGAAAACCTCTAGGATGGTGAGGCCAAATTACAGACATGCATAGACATACACATCCACACACCTAAATGCAGGGAAATCTTTCTGCGAAGGCATTACTGGAATCAGTAACCTAAACTTAAGTTCTATTTCAGATTTACTAGGGAATCATTAAATGGTGCAATGCCCTTGTGAAGCTACTACACTGGTACCAACATTTCCTTCTTGCTGTTTAACAAATGTGCCTCTAGCTCAAAAGATCTGGTTGCCTGCCGTACCGGTCATGCAAGAAGACATGGAAAGTCAACACTTATAATTTGTTTACAGTAAGGACTGGGTATACCTCCTAACATAAATTATGTCAAAGATAACAGAGGATGAAACCCTGAAAGGCTACTTTCCAAGTTGTCACAAACATTGTAACCACTATTTTTTCCCATATTCTTTTGTTTCCTTTACTGTGCTTTCATTCAAGCTACATCTTTGGTGCAAGAGGTTTCACTTGCCATTAGTGTGTCCTGTATCAATATTTTCTATACATTTCCCACCTCAATCCAGCCCCATCATCTTCTGTCTGTCTCTATCAGAAATGTTCTCATCTGCCCTGGAAACTTAATGTATATCTTCTTTCGCCTCCTCACAAAAGTAAGGTGTTTGATTTAAATGGTCAAAAAAAGGTTTGGCCTTTCTGACAAAAGGGAGTTAGGGCTTGTGACTTAAGTTGGAGAGGTCCCTCTCCATTTTTTCTCTCGGTCTAAAGGAGACACCTGTAATGGCACTGTGAAACAAGCATAAATGTTTTCTCATTTTCACTAATGATATTAGTATAAGAGTACTAGTTTCCACCTACAGTTTGCATGCACTGGACAATTAATGCTATTCCAGGAAGGAAGCACTTCAGGGGCCACTCAGTCCTTCCCCGGCAGCCATTTAATGATGCAAACCCATTTTCTAATATAAAATTAGAAGACATGAGAACTGAAATGCTAAGCTGTTAAGCTGTCCAGAGATTCATCACTGTGGACTAATACACACTACATCATAAACAGTTGTGTAAAAGCAGGTAGCAGCAGCAGTTTTGTGCGTCCCCACACACATACTTATGTAAGCAGGTACAAGAATGAATAAGCTAATACTGCCCACAGATAGAAGAGGATGTCAGACTAAGAGTGAAAATGAAAGGCCAACCATACTCATATCAACCAAAGGTCATATAACACAACTGCAAAAAAAATCTACATAAATGGGCTATTTTAAACCTATTCAATTTCCCCTTTGTTGCTTGAATTAACCTACTTGTTTGCTGTTAAGATTGGCTTTACCCATCTCATGGTTGACAATTACATATTACCCTCAGGGAGAATAACTGGGATCATGCCATAGATAATGAGGGGACCCGAGCTGCATCTGCCATAATAGTACAGGGGTCATTCCTGCAGTAAGTTTTCTATTACCCATACATAGATTCAAAATGTGTTTCAATATGGATGTGGAGTCGGTTCTAGAGCAGTGGCATCCTCTGCAATACATACCTGTCCCTCCAAACCATTCTGTTGATGTTTTAGAAGTGGTCTGGATCCCCGGGCTGGGTATTTCTGATGCATTTAACTTGCTTAAGTGCAATAGGTCCATTAATATTAGGTTGGATGATGCCTTGTACGCCAGAAAAAAGTCACCTATTAGCAGTCTGTAGGATACAGAGTACAGTGACAGGGTATTGATGTGGCCCATGTAGGAAATGCTTAGTCTTTGTATCCTTTTTACTAAGGTATCTCTGTGGGGATTCCAGTGGTTGCACACATCTGGACAGACACATACAAAAGAGGGCATTCTACTCAATGATTAGGCTAATCAGAGCCGAGTAAATGGGGACAATGACATCTTTAGATCTAGATGCAATTCCTTTGTTGTTTATTATTAAGCTGTGGAATATAGAAGGACTTTCTTATGACAGTGGACATATGTTTGTCAAAAGTTAGGTCACTGTCCACATACGATCCGAATCATGCACAACTAGGTCAACTCTTAGGGATGTATTGTCAATGTGGTAGTTCCTTGAGGTAGATGACTTCCCAAAGGATACAATAATACATTTTTTTGGATTTTGTTTCATTCCATGATTTTAGCAACAGTTATCTGCTTGGGTCAAACCTTCCTGCAGGACAACTAAGTAATCTGGGGATTCAATAACTGCTCCTAGCTTGCAGTTATCTGCAAACCTAGCAGCCCTTTGGTATAGGCTTTTACTTCAGAGACATAGATGCAAAACAGAAGTGGTCCCAGCACTGATCCCTGCAGGACTCAACTGGTGACTGGTCTCTTTGTGGAAGTAGCTACCCATATGTTGATTTCCTGAGTCCTGTACAGACTAAGTGGATGATCCTCAAAACAACTACATCAGTAAATTCTCTATTACATAAAACTGGCTAATTAGGCTTAAGTGTCTGTTTTTCATGGGTGACTTGGGAGTTTTGTTTTTGTTAAATTTAGTCAGAGCCACAAAGTATGTGAGTGGGAACCAAGGAAGCACACACAGATCTGTAATATGCACTTAATTCAAAGCCAATTACCTTTACTTCACCAGACAACTGTTACGCAAATAATGCTGCCACTTGGTAAGTCTGCTGTACCAAAAGGGTCACATGCTCTCACTGCCAAACAAGTGCATAAGTAGACTTTAACAACCAGGAAAATTGACTGCTAAACATTATGCCTTACATGAGAGTTACTGTGACGAAACAGTGAATATTGCATTTTAATCCTATCCCAGTTCCTCACCCACAGCCTGAAGGCAGACATTTGAATGAGAAGTACATCTCAACATATTATGCCTAATGCACTCTATTGCCATTCATATTCAACATTCACACACGTTTTACTTGCAGTTCAGTCAAAGAGCAGCATTATGAAGCAGACCCAAATGCACACTGCAACTCACATATAACAAATACAATCTAACAATATTACTTGGTTTAAGAGCAAGCCCTCCTTAATAGGTATGTTGGTTGACTGTTACTTCAACAATTGGAACTTGGCATTTTTTTGAACAAAATCCCATGTTAAGGGACATCACATTTTTAAATGATGGACACTACAATTAAAAGAGCAATATAAGAATATACAGATGCCCAGCTTCAATAGGGAATTCCAACAGCAGCAGCTGGTGATGGAATAAAACATACATCTGCTAGGGATGGTGGGATGGTATCCCTGACAAATCTGGTTAGCTAATATATTAAGAACCCCATGAGAACGGTCTTTGTTGGACTGAGTCACATGTAGTATCAGTAGAATGAATGAAGACAGGTGAATACAACATGCTAAAGCTTAGACGGTTGAGTCTTGGAGAAATTACTTCATACATATAAGCCCAATTCTTTTTGTCATGCTTGGTGAAGGTGTGTACTGAAGATGAAGTGGATACAGTACAATATGTGAAGTGGAAATGAAACAAGCATTGCCAGCAGCTACTATTGTAGCTGAATTAGCCTCAACTGCAGCATTTGTCAATGAAAGCTGTCTGACTAATAGTAAATGATGATGCCACTGGCAATCCACTTGAAGATCATCTGTTTAGTAACTTCAAGCTCTTCTGTCTCTGAAACAAAAGATAAAGGCAGTTGGTTTGCTTTCCTTCAACTCATGCATTCTCCTGCAGGTAGCCTGTGTTCTGGCACTGTACACCTTGGACATGAAGAGCCCTCAGTCCCAGAAAAAAACTAAGCTGAGAGACAGATTGAAGGACACCTCTGAAACCAACTTTGGAAGGAGGAATGAATCCAAGAGGTCATCATATATCCGTTAAAAATCAGAAAGGGTTACTTGCATATAAAGAAGGTTTGAGATTCTGAAATGCATCATGCAGAGGCCACTAGGAGTATTCACCAAAAATAAACATCCGCAAAGCAGAACTAGTAAGCTAAAATGGCATACAGGCCAGCCTGACTACCATGAACTTAAATCCTACTGTTTTTTTGTTTTTTTTTTTGGGGGGGGGGGGTCCACAAAGGGAGATGGAAATGCAGTGTTCCTTTCAGTTTTAAGGAATGCTTCTTCATTCAAGTGGTGGGCTGTAACTCTGCCCTCCACAAGGACAAAAGCAAAAACAGCAGCTGACCCATGCACCTTGCTCATGGACAGACCGAGACCCAGATCACACAGGTGCCAGAGATAAGTTAGAATTATCTGCAGAAGGACCAGCTGAGGTACTACAACAGTACTCCACACTAACAAAAAGTCTTTTTCACCTGGAAGCATATGTCTGCTGAGTAGAATGCTTCCTGAAAGCCACAATCCCCTCTGAGATCTTTGTCAGTACATTTGGCGGAATAAGGGAGTCTACATATCAGAAGCCAGGTACTGAGGAGGCGACAGTTATTTCAGACAATTACTTGGCTAGGACTGAAAGAATTTCCTACAGCACTACAAACCTCAGCGCTTGAGACTGTGTCCTTTCTTGGTAACCAACAGGATATGAGTTTTGATCTTTCTTCCTTGAACTCTGATACGAAGCATAGAATTGGCAGGAATGCATAAAGAAATCTCCACGGATCTAGAGGATAAAAAACACATAGGTTTATAGGTTCATAGGTTAGTACTAGGCTAATGGCCCTGGAGCCAACACAAGCCTAGCCTAACAACATACCCAGTCGTCCTGTTGTCGGACGTTAGTTCCTTGTACCCCTATCGAGCAAGGCTGTTGAAATGATCCCCAGGGTGAATTTCCTGTTGCCCATCCACTCAAGATTTTTCTTGAAGAGGGCCAGTGATGTGCTCTGCTTGACTTGAATACGGAGTTTATTCCAGAGTATGGATAGTCTCTGGGTTAGGAACCTGTCCCTCCAGCAGGTTCTATTTATTGTGGTGATGAGGATGAGGTCCTTGAACTGTGTGGTGCGGACTGATTGGGTCTTTTTCAGATGAAGCATGTCTAATAACACTGGGTCCGACATGGCTTTGTATGCCAAGCAGAGATCGCCTTTAAGTAGGCGATATGAGATGGTATATAGCTGTAGTTTTTTTAGTCTGTCCATATAAGGCATGTGTTTGAGTCCTAGGAGCCTCTGTGAGGAATTTCTGTGGCCTCTCCGGTTGTTGCAGGTGTCTAGTGACGTACATGCCAAATGGGGCATTATACTCTATAATGGGTCTAATTAGGGATGAGTAGAGAGGGATTATGACCTCTTTCTTCTTGGATAATAAACCCTTTGTAAAGAGGTGTGCCACATAGAAAGACGTTCTAACTACAGTGGCCACATGGTTGTTGAAGGAGAGGTTGCTATCCACTTGTCTCCCTAGATCACACCTTGGGAATTGAGAGGGCTACTGTCAATGTGGTAGTTCGTAAGCACAGAGTTTTTCCCGAAGGGGATGATGGTGCACTTTTTGGCATTGAGCTTAAGACCATGGTTCTGGCATCAGTCGTTGGTGTCTGTGAGGCCTTTTTGTAGGATATCGACGTCAGCTTGAGAGTCAATGATGGCTCCCAGTTTGCAGTCATCTGCGAACTTGGTCAACCAGAGTCCTTTGGTGTTGGCCTGAACTTCAGAGAAGTATATACCAAACAGGAGAGGATCCAGGACCGATCTTTGTGGGATGCCACTTGTGACTGCCCAGTAGTCTAATTTGGAGTCCGCTACATTCACCCTGTGGGTTTTGGTCGTGAGCCAGTTGGCAACCCATCTTATGATGTAGGGGTTGATGCCTAGGTTGGTGAGTCTGTCAATGATCCCTGAGTGGGGGATGGTATCAAAGGCCTTGGCCAGACTGAGGTAGGCTGTATGGACTGCCTTGCCTTCATCAACCGCTCTGGTGACAGATTCAAAGTCGTCTATCAGGTTGAGCATGAGAAACAAACAGAACCAACAAACTAGTGAAATTCAAAAACAAAAAAAACAATAGTAACGGAGCCCAAAATCCAAGACCTGTTTATTGTTTTATTACTGAATAAAGCACTTTTCGTTATTGCTAATGCAGCAACTTCATCAGATTCAATTAATTAAATACATTCACCCACTTAAAATAATAATAGACTTGTTAAAGTATGTTTTTATATATAGTTTGTGAGCGATCATCTTATCAGATCGTTTTTTAAGTGGGTGTTGTTATTACGTGTCTCCACTTTAAACGGAGGGCATGAGAGTTTTTTACTTTAGCTGACAATTTGGTTTCTAAAATCTGTATCTAGATGTACTTGTTGCTTTAAAAAGTTTTTAGATACACACAGTTTGTTAGCTGATGGCAATCATATGACCATAATGCAGTTATTTATATACTTGAATGTATTGAATTTCAGGCATTAAAACTTGCTCAGCACTATTTCTTTTCGTATAATATGAAACGGGGGCTACAGAATGTTCTAAACGATATTCGCATAAACCGATATGTACGATATTGATAAAAATATTTGAATTACTACGGGAAATGTTTGACAAAGTCTGAATTGTATAAAATGAATAAAATAAAGGGAAACTACTGCATTTTCGCAAAGCATAGGTATTTCGTATTAAGCAAGGATAGCAGAGTTATCAGAAGTGTACAAAGTGTTTGCATGTTTGTGTAGTGTTACAGTAAGGCACATTTCGCAAAGTACAGCCATTGCAAGGCATATTTCACCAAGTACAGCCATTGCAAAGCATATTTCGCAAAGTAAAGTATTTGAGAGTTTATTGTGCATTTGAATAGTGTTACAGGCTCACAGAACAGTTTGTTTGTACATAATAACAAGGGACATATTTTCAGTGTGTTTGTGTATACTTTGTAGGAATGGCAGATGGATTTCAAAAAGCCAGTGCACTTGTGTTTGACAGTAATATTGCTGAGAACTGGAGAGTGTATGAGAAAGAGTATCATATTTTCATAAAGGCTGTATTTTCTGATAAAGATGATCATATAAAGGCATTTATTCTACTTAATTTAGTTGGGTCAGGAGCTATAGAAAGGGAACATTAATTTGTGTATATACCTGCTATCTATGCTGGAAAGGGGGAAACCTCTCATATTGTTGTACCGGCTGAGTCAAGGGAGGACCCAGAGTGCTTAAAAAAAGAAGTTATGTACTCACTATAACGTTCCATGTTGGTAGTCCATCTCACCCTTCATTTTTACATATGGGTTTGAAGTCGATCCTCGGCTCCGACTCGGCCGATTTACATGCTGGAAGACTTCTGGTTGGCTCGTGGCTAAGCAGGTATCCCATGGTGCAACTGCACAATCCCCAGATCTTGTTTGCTGCTCACTAGAATAACAACCATAAAAACAACCAATACTAAAGGGTCTCCAAACAAGGGCAACTAAATTATTACTTTCAGATCTTCAAGGATGGAGGAAGGAGGGCAGGTTGGTAAAAATGAAGGTTGAGATGGACTACCAACATGGAACGTTATGGTGAGTACACAACTTCTTTATGTTAGGTAGTCCGATCTCACCTTCATTTTTACATATGGGACAGCGTCCCTAGCTCCTTATTCTTGGGCGGCTCACTAGAAAATACTCTTGAGCATCGTGGAGTCAAAGGATGCTCTACCCCTGGATGCCAAATCCAATTTGTAATGAGTAATAAAAGTGTGAGGGGTAGCCCACGTAGCTGCTGCACAAATATTATCAAGTGGTACCCTGGCTTGAAAGGCTGCAGAGGTAGACAGTGACCTGGTAGAATGAGCCTTACCCTCCGAGCGATAGATAAAGGCTATACAACTGGAAATCCAATTAGATAGTGTCACTTTAGAAACTGGTAAGCCCAATCTAGAGTCAGAAAAAGAAATTAATAATTGATCTGATTTCCTGAAAACCTTAGTCCGCTGTAGATAAAAACGTCGTTGTCTAGGAACGTCTAGCTGATGAAAACAGTACTCAGCTGCATTACAGTGGTTAGGGAAGAAAACTGGGAGTTCTATTGATTGGTTTAAGGTAGCATTAGAACAAACTTTGGGGACAAAGGAGGGATTAGTATGCAATGACACCCTGTCTTTGTAAAAACACAAATACGGTGGCTTAATAGACAAGGCCTGTAGCTCTGATACCCATCTAAGCTGATGTGATAGCTACCAAAAACAAGGTCTTCCAAGACAAAAATTTTAGTGAAGAGGAGTGGGAAGGTTCAAAGGGGGAAGATGTCAATTTGGACAACACAAAATTTAAATCCCAAGAAGCCACTGGTTCTTGCAGAGGTGGTCTCAATAGAGTGGCCCCTTTCAAAAAGGTCTTGCATAGCTTATGAGACATTAAATTGGTATCTGGAAAACCTAAGTGAAAATGAGAAATTGCCGCCAACTGGACTCTGATAGTGGCAGTGGCAGATCCTTGCTGAAAAAGCTCAGAAAGAAAATCCAGAATCACAGGGATAGGAGCAGTGTATAGATCTACATTCATTCTCTGTGCCCAAATAGAAAATCTTTTCCATTTACTACCATACAGCCTGCTAGTTGAAGGTTTATGGGAGGACATAAGAATATGTGACACTGAGGATGATACATCATGAAGCCTGACTAGGGATGGAACTGGAGCAGCCATGATGTCAATTTGAGGGTGTGGATTGAGAGATGTAGCGAACCCGACATGTGAGTCAATAGATCTGGAGCTGGGTCCAGAATCCAAGGATTGTCCAGGAGGAGCGGCTCGAGGAAGGGGAACCAGACCTGATGAGGCCAGTAAGGAGCAATGAGGATCAACTTGCTTCCCAGCCGACTGGCTTTCTGAATCACTGTGGAAATGAGAGGGAGTGGAGAAAAGGCATACAGGAAGTCCCATGGACCAATTTTGAGCCAGAGCGTCTCTGGGAGTCTCCCCCGGAAGGAGAATGAGGGAAAAATAGCTGCTGCATTCGGTATTGACTGGGCTGGCAAAAAGGTTGCAGCAAGGCTGTCCCCATTTCTGGAAAATCTGATCCAGTGTTTCCCGTTTCAGAGACCACTCATGAGGCAGTAGGATTGCCCGGCTGAGCTTGTCGGCTATCACGTTGGTCATCCCTGGAATGTGCATTGCAACCAGAAAGTGCTGGGAAGAAATCGCCCATTCCCAAACTCACATGGCCTCTCGACAGAGTGGGTAAGATCTGGTACCACCCTGTTTGTTGATATACAAAACCACCGGCATGTTCTCGGATTGTATCGCAATTGTCCCTAGAGGAAGAAGGTCTTGAAGTGCTTGCAATGCCAGAAGCACTGCCCTCATCTCCAGAACACTGATATGCAGTTGAGCCTCGTGTTCTTGTCATGTGCCTTGGACAGTCCTGCCGAGATAATGCCCCCCCCACCCGATCTGGGAGGTATCCTTGGTCACAGTGGCAACGGGTAAGGCAGGAACAAAGGGGACACCCATGATCAGTTGATTGGGAGCTATTCACCAAAGAAGGTCCTTCTTGCATGATTCCATCAGCAGGATAGGATGACTCAGTGGGGGATATTGGAAGGACCATTGGGAAGACAGAAGCCACTGGAGAATTCTCATGTGCAACCTGACTAATGGTACTAATAGAATTGTGGAAGCCATAGTCCTGAGGAGTTGAAGAACCCACTTTGCTTTGACTTTTCGCAAGGGAAGAAAATGTTGAACTTGGGAGATTAAGTGCTGTGCCCTTTCGGTGGGGAGACGAGCTGTCATGTTCACTGTGTCTACCTCTGCGCCTATAAAAATCACAGATTGAGAGGGCAATAATGCAGATTTTTTCCAATTTATGCAGATCCCTAACTGAGCACAAAGTTGAATCGTGGCGTCTCTGTTTTGGAGGAGTAGATGCCTGGTGGGGGCGGTCAGGAGCCAGTCGCCCAAATACGGAAACACTTGGAATCCCTGATGTCTCAGGTGAGCTGTCACTACTGCCAAGCATTTGGTGAACACCCTGGGGGCTGTGGTGAGACCAAAGGGCAGAGCGTGAAACTGATAGTGACTGGCTTCCAGCCGGAAGCGTAGACGGCTTCTGGACGCCTTGTCCATTTTTATGTGGTAATAGGCGTCCTGAAGATCCAGAGAGCACATCCAAAAGTTTTTTCCTAACAACGGGAGTATAGACTGCAGTGTTATCATCTGAAACTTGTCCTTCACTGATTTGTTCAATCTGCTGAGGTCCAATATTGGCCTCCAATCTCCGGTTCGTTTTGGAAGTAAAAAGAACCTGGAGTAAGTTCCGGATCCTATCTGGTCTGCTGGGACGGGCTGGATGACTCTTTTTAAGAGCAACTTGTTGATCTCCACAGTTGCCTGATCCCTGTGATTGGGTGATACATCTGGGATCCTTTTGGGAACAAACGGTGATAGGGAAAAAGGTATGATATAGCCCTCTGGTAACAACTCTTTGTACCCACTTGTCTTGGGTGATATTTAGCCAGGCTTCTTGGTACAAAGAAATGTGACCCCCAACCGGCCCCAGAGAAGCGCAGTCGGGCTCCACATCAGGAGTGCTGATAAGGCCATCCTCGAAAGGAATCACTGCCTTGTTGGTATTGTGGACCGCCCCTGCCTCTAGGGTGACGTCTGCAGTTTCCGCCTCCTCTGCCTCTGAAGGAGGACTCACCGTGTGTGTCAGGAAAGACCCTCTGAGACTTCTTGAAGCACATTTTACTGCCCTTTTGACCCTTGGGGTATGGTCTGCAAGGGACAGTAAAACGCACTCCCATGGTAGAAAGCGTCTTTCCTTCTTGCTCACACCGAGTGAGTGTATCCTTCACCTTGGAACCAAACAATGAGGAACCCTCAAATGGGGCGTTGGTGAAAGTAGACTTGAACAGTTCCGCAAAATTACATAAGCACATCCAGGAGTGGCGCCTCAAGGCAACTCCGGAACCCGCTGCTCTACTTGAGCTATCCGCAGCACAAGAGATAAGTCACATGGAGGAGTTAACCACAGAATTTAAGGTGGACAACTGAGTAGAAATCTTGTCAGGAACTCCCTCAGTACACACACCTTGTATGGAATCTCCTAACTCCTTGAGGAGATTCCTCTGCAACATCGTGAAGTGCATGAGATAGTTCAGCAATCGAAGGGTAAAGGCCGCTGAACTAAAGATACGCTTCCCAAATCTGTCCATCTGTCGAGACTCCTTGTTTGGCGGATGAACAGATGAAGACGTCTCCGCCAACTCCTTCTTCCTGGCCGCCGCCACCACCATGGCATCTACGGGAACACCCTTGGACAAGAACTCTGTACCAGGAGGGGCAAACAAGAACTTGTTTGGTCTCCTGGGGACTGGCTCCACAGTGTCAGGAGTATCCCACACCTTTCGACTAACAAGATCCATCAGTTCGTCAAAAGGCGGAGACACCCAAGAGGCAGAAGGTTGAGACCCGAAAGCCTTCAGGTACACAGACTCCTCATCAGAAGGGTTAACAGTGGGCCAGTTGCACCTCTGCCTAAGGATCTCTAAAATGTCCACAAAGGAGACATCATCAGAGGACGACTTGGGGGACCCTTCCGACTCCTTGAGGTCATTGTCCGATGTCAAAGACTCATCCTGGGAGTCAAAAAATTTCCTCTTACATAACCTCTTCCGGGGAGGCTCCTCAGAAGGACATTCCGGGGAAGCCTCGGAAGAGTGGGGGCCACCAGCCGATGGCTCCTGAGGCTGTGGGTTTCTGCTGTCTCCAGACAGAGTAGGGGCTGAGACTGAAGTGGGTGCTCTCGGGGGAAGGGTGCTGGTGCCACTGGTAGGGGCTGGAGAATGAGACCGCATGCTCATCATCATCTCAAACGCCAACCTCTCCGGCTCCAAAGACCTTCCCGCTCCGAAGAGATGAGGGTTGGCGCCGGAGCCAGAGCTGTGGGCTCCGAGATAGATGCAGGGTCCGAGCTCACCCTGGCCGAAGCACCGAGAGGAAAGCTCAGAACAGAAGATGATCGATTCCAACCCTCCCTGTCAGTGCTGACAGGAGAGCTTTGGCCCCTGGACACGACGGATGGCACTAAGCGTGTTGGAGCCGAACCCGGCTCTAAGGCAGCAACAAAGTGAGCTGTAGCCGGCATTTCCTCCGTTGGCACCAAGCACTCTGGCTCCAAAAGGCCAGTATGGCTCGGAGGTGGAAAAGCAGACAAGGGCAAAGCTGGGCCAAGTGGCTCCAGAGCTGACTGGGTCAGAGCCAACAATAATTTTGGTAAGGCAGATGACTTCAGGAGTCTCGGCACTACCTTCTCCACATCTTCTTCTGAGAGGCTCCTGGAAGACATAGTAGGGGATCTTGACCTGGGGGGCAGTGGAGACTTAATTGTTACGGAAACCGGTAGGGAGCTTACAGACCAGCTCCGAGTAGCAGAGTCAACTGCTGTGTCAATAGGTTCAGAGATCAGCTCCGAAACACCTGTAACCGACTCTGACACCACCATGATGCTCTCCTTCAGCTCCGAAGGCTGAGTCGTCGAGGAGGCAGATTTGGACTGTTTCGACTGTTTAGGAGGTGGCTCTGAGATACCAGCCGGTGCCGGAGAAGGCCTTTTTGAGGATTTTGATTTCCCAGACTTAGAGGAAGCGGAAGAACTGGATAATGCTTCCTCAAAGCATGGTTTCAATAGACCCTTGAGTATGAGTTTGTTCTTTCTCTCCTGTAACACTCTAGGAGAGAAAGCATGGCAGAACAAGCACGATTCCTGTAAGTGGATGGCCCCTACGCAGTAGACGCAGCTACTGTGGTCATACATTAAAGACATCTTTTGGGAGCATTTCATGCACTTTTTGAACCCAGATTGTTTATGCTCCTTACTTTCCTTAAACATTATTACACACACAAAACCCAGAGAGATTGAAAGAGAAAAAGGAGGAGGACTAGGTCCTCTAACTAAAACGGGCCTAGCCCTAAGAAGGAGTTACACGAGGACTAGGTCCTCTAACTTAAACGGGCCTAGCCCGGTGTAGAGAAAGCTAGGTCTTCTAATTTAAACAGACCAGAAAGGAAAGCCCACTTACACATGAGAAATCGTAAATGACACAATAAATGTCTATACTTCTATATTTCTAATAACCGGTAATATATTAGGGAGGCTGCAATCCTAGTAAAAACACAAATGGATCCCCGCCAAAAACAAACAATCTCAATACAGCAGAAAACTAACTGCCAACGGTGACCAAAAAAAAAGGTCAGAGTAACAGACAAGACAACAGGAGCCCCTGTTGACTAAGAGCAGAAAACTTCCAAAAACTAATAATCTACCTAATAATAAAAAAAAAAAAAAATATATGCAACGGCGGCTAAAACCAACTGGCACGCAGGATACCAATAACCACTAGTAAACTAAGTTGCACTCAAAAAGAGTAAGCAATACAACTGCCTAATATATTAGCAACACTAAATATACAATAAAAGCTCTAATAAAGCATTGAAATACGATATTGAATATAAAGAATTTGAAAAACTTAGCCAGAGCCAAGAGAAGCACAACCAAACTCGTCGACGTGGCAAACGAGATCTGGAGATTGTACTGGTGCACCATGGGATACCTGCTTAGCCACAAGCCAACCAGAAGTCTTCCAGCTTGTAAATCAGCCGAGTTGGAGCAGAGGATCGGCTCCGAACCCATATGTACAAATGAAGGTGAGATCGGACTACCTAACATCATAAATTTAGAGAAATGTGTAAACCCCCAGACAAATGTTACAATGGAAAGGTACTTATTTTACACAAGGGATCAAAAGCTTGGTGAAACTTTTGCAGCATATACAACTGACCTGACAAATAAAGCTAAAATGTGCAGATCTGGTGATTTAAGGGATGAGATGATAAAAGGATAGACGTGTGTGTGGTATAAATGATGATGCTGTGGGAAAGATTTTGCTTCATGACAGTGACTTAACTCTGAATAAAGCCACTGAGATTTGTCAGATATAGGAGCTCACGGAAAAGCATACACACATGCTTACAAATGAGAGCAGCTCTAGAAGGTACAGTGACAAAGCTCAAGTTGACAGTATGCAGCACATGGTTAAAAGAAACAGGCCAAAGCACATGGCATCTGTAACCCCTGCAGTACTTACTGGTAAACCCCAGAATTTTCTAGCACATTTCAGACTTCTCACAGTCTCAGTGAAGCATAAGAGTGAGTCAGCAAATTCAAAGCATGGGCTACAATCTAGTTTCAATGCCAACTGTCATAATTGCAGTGGTAATCATGAATCTAAAAGGGAAAAATGTTTGGTTAACAATGCCACAAATGTAATAAATGAAATCATTTCAAAAGATTTTGTAAGGTAAAAAGCCAACATTCTTTTATTAAAAGAGAACATTTTAAGAAACGAGTCGATAAGCTAGACAGTTGGAACTCTATGTTGATGGTGTGTCAGTGCTTCATGAAACAGTCAATGCAGTAGATTTAAGGGCCAAGAATGAAGCATTTTGCACTGTTCGGAAAAATGGCAAACCCACAGAGCTCAAAGTCTGATACAGGTTCAAAGTGCAATGTTATGTCGGCAGAAACATTTGCTAGAGTGTGTAAAGGTGAAAGGCTTGATTTGGCAAGGTGTGCTTTCATTTTACTTCCAGCGGAGTGGAAGAAGTTACAACTTATTATTTTATGTGATCAAGAGGCACGTCCAGTCATTACTAGGGCTCAGCAACTCTTTAAAAACGGGACTACTTTCATTTAATAAGGATGTTCACCATATTAGCTTAAAAGACCACTACTCTAATTTTCCCCAGTACAATTTTTTCTGCCTATGCTGATCTTTCCCAAGACAAACTAGGCAAACTTTTAATTGAGTACCCCATGAAGTTAGACACAGAGGTCAGTCCGGTTATCAGGCCAGCATGGAACGTTCCAATAGCCATGCAGGACAGAGTCAAACCCAAGTTAGATAAAATGGTGCAACAAGGTGCAATTTGTCCAGTGGAAACTCCAACAGAATGGGTACCTTGTATGGTAGTAGCTCATAAGAAAAGCTCAGATGATATCAGAATATATATTGAGCCACGAGATTTGAGCAAAGCACTAAAGACCTCATTATCCAATGCGCACAGCTGAAGAAGCCACAGCCTTAATGCCAAATGCCAGTATTTTTTCTGTCTTGGATGCAAAGAGTTCATTTTGGCAAATTCAGCTCAACAGAAAATCCTCTTTCCTCACTACTTTTAGTACTCCGTTTGGCAGGTACAGATTTTTGAGAATGCCATTTGGGGATAAATTCTGCAAGTCAAATCTTTCAACGTGTAATGGAGCAAATTTTTTCTGGGTATCCTTGTGCTATCATAGTAGACGACATACTAGTAGGAGGTCGTGATGAAGCAGAGCATGACAGAAACCTCAGAAAAGTTCTAGAAAGGGCACATCAAGTGAATCTTAAGCTCAATCCACACAAATGCAAGTTCAGGCTACAAGAGGCTACTTATGTTGGTCATTTATTTACTAGTACTAGCCTACGTCTAGATCCTTCAAAGCAAACAGCCATTCTCGAGATGTCAGCTCTAGACAATGTTAAAGCCCTGCAACATTTTATTGGTGTGGTCAACTACTTAGGTAAGTTCATTCCAGACTTAAACCAACTTTCAGCACCACTCAGAGAGCTGACACAAAGATATATTGTGGTCTTGGTTACAGCAATACCAAAGAGCATTTGACGTCCTGAAACACAGAATTGCTAGTCCACTAAGGCTCAGACACTTTGATGTTCACAAACCAGTCACACTTTCCTGTGATGCTTTGAAATTTGGGCTTGGTGCAGTCATTCTGCAAAAGAATCAACCGGTTGCCTATGCATAGAGAACTCTTACCCATATTGAGATGCAGTATATGCCCAGACTGAGAAAGAGCTTCTAGTAATTGTGTTTGTATGTTCCAAGTTCCACGATTATGTTTATAGTGCACCTATCCAGATTGAAACAGATCACCAACTATTAGTTACTATTCTGAGAAAGCTAGCACATTCAGGACCAGCCAGACTGCAATGCATGATGCTGAAACTGGAAAAGTACAATTTCAATCCCGTTTACAAGAAAGGCAAACTTGTTTATCTTTCTGATACATTACCCAGATCACCCAGAAATACTACTAAACAGAGTGAAAATCAAAGTTCTCATTCGATTGATGATTTTGAGGTCATGGAAGTGAGAAATTTTTCTTCCAAACATCTTGGTGAGTTGAGAGAGCACACAGCCACAGATCCAGTTTCACAGGGGCTTAACCACTTTTATCAATCAAGGATGGCTGTCAAAGCAATATAGTTTACCTCAAGAACTGCAACCTTATTTTCCACATAGAGATGAGATTCTGTCTGATAAAGGTATTATGAAAGGTCTGAAAGTAATAGTTCCAAAGTCCTTGCAACCAGAGTACATCAATATCTTGCACTGTGGTCACCCAGGAATTGAATCTACCAAAAGAAGGGTGCGAGGATTAGTATTTTGGAATTCTATGTCACAAGACATTGAGAGAGCACTATTACCTTGTTCCAGTGTGTAATAGTACAGTCTCAACAACAGAAGGAACCACTTCAGCTTAACCAGATTCCAGAACTACCTTGGTCGACAGTAGCCACACACATCTTCAAGTGGAATGGTCAACATTAGGTCAACATTAGCTGGTGTTAGTGGACTCTTACTTCAATTGGTTCGAGATTGACTTGCTTCCCAACCTAGCATCCAGTACAATCATGACTAAGAAGCGTCATTTTGCAGTACATGGTAGTCCACACAAAATTATTTCTGACAAAGGCACTCGGCTTACAAGCCAACATTTCAAACAATTTGCTGAAGACTGGGACTTTACTCAAGTCATAAGTAGTCCGGAGTACCCGCAGTCGAATGGTTTGGCAGAGCGTGCAGTGCAAAGTGCAAAACAGTTACTAGAGAAGTCAAAATGAGATGATAATAGTGATGTTTTCCTGAATCTCTTGAATCTCAGAAATGTTCCTAGAGATAAACCTCTTCGTTCACCTGCTCAGAGCCTTCTATCGAGACAAACCCAAACCACATTATCAATCAGAAGTCAATTGTTGGTTCCATGTGTCAAGAACAACAGATCAGTAAAAGCCAGTCTGTTGAAAAAGTGCCTAAACCAGAAGTCCTACTAAGATAAGACCAGTAAACTGCTCAATCCACTACAAGAGTGAGAAGTGGTAAGGATGCAAACGTCCAAAAGTTACGAGTGGATTGGTGTCGTGAATAATATTGGTCCATAGCAGAGATCATACAGTGTGAAAACAGGCGGAGCAACTTTTAGGCGGAATTGGAAACATTTAAGACCGGTGTCCGAGCCTATACCACAGCAGATAACCTGTGAGAAAGATGATCTCAGAGTGAGTTGCCCAGTGTTCCAATTCCAGAGGACATTCCTGTTCTTATGACGAATCCAGAAGTTCCTGAAATGAGTTGTGCACGCAGACTGTCCCTGTTGCTAAATTTAGTCTCAGCTGTTATGTTATGAGATATGGTTAAATCTCTAAACCCTGTAGCAGATATGAAGCAACTTGGACATTAACTCTTAGTTATGTACTTACCATAACGATAGATGTATGTGATCCATCTCGCCTACATTCAATACTGATGGGCTCGGAGTCGAGAATAGTCTCCGACTCGGCCGTTCTGACTAGCACGAAGTCTCTCATTGGCTGGGCCGACCCTATATCCCAGGATGCACCACTCCCAGAACCCCAGATCTAGTTTGCCCCCAACACATTCTTGCACCCAGAGAACACACAAGAGACAAGTGTAAGAGCAGAGAAAAAATAATATCCTCATGGGAATCAAACAATACTTGTCTACTCCAAATCCAACAGGAAGGGGGAAGGAGGGCGGGTACATAAGGATGTAGGCGAGATGGATCACATACATCTATCATTATGGTAAGTACATAACTAAGAGATGTAGTGTGATCCTATCTCGCCTACATTCAATACTGATGGGACAGCGTCCCTAGCACCTAAATCCTGGGAGGCTCACTGGAAAACACTCCTGAGCACTGTGGAACCAAAGGAAGCACGACCTCTAGCTGTCATGTCCAATTTATAATGAGAAATAAAGGTATGTGGAGAAGTCCAAGTAGCCGCTGCACAAATCTCATCCACGGACAGCCTAGCGTGAAAGGCCACTGAAGTTGCCATAGCCCTGGTAGAATGCGCCTTCACTGGAAAGGGAAGATTCCTACCCTTCAATGCATAAATGAATGAGATGCAATCTCTAATCCACCTAGCGATAGTAGCCTTGGTTACAGATCTGCCAATTCTGTTGTCCGAAAAGGACACAAACAACTGGTCTGATTTTCCCTCCTGTTGTGTCCTATTCAAATAAAACCTCAATTGTCTATGTACATCCAACTGGTGAAATATGTATTCTGCTTTGTTAGAGAATTGTGAAAAAAAGACTGGTAGCTCAATAGCCTGTTGGAGACAAAATGCAGAAGATACCTTAGGGAGAAAGGAAGGATTTAGTCTTAGAGATACTCTGTCGTTGCGAAAAATCAAATAAGGAGGTTTGACAGAAAGGGCTTGAAGCTCCGATACCCTTCTAGCTGAAGTAATGGCTACCAAAAATGCAGTCTTCCATGATAAGAATTTTAATTCGCAAGTGGCTGCAGGTTCGAAGGGAGGAGACGTCAAAGCTCCTAGCACCATATTTAAGTCCCATGGTAGAACGGGTTGCGAAATCGGGGGGCGAATTAACCAGGCTCCTTTTAGAAAAGCTTTACACAGTTTATGACCCATGAGGGAAGGCTCATGAGCTACATGATAATTAGAGATAGCTGCCAATTGGACCTTTATAGTGGAGACAGCGGAACCCTGTCTAAAAAGCATCTCCAAGAAATTCAACACTGCTGACACAGGGGCTGTGAGGGGATTAAGGTCACGCTGCTCAGCCCAAATAGCAAACCTCTTCCATTTACTAGAGTAAATCTTTCTAGTAGACAACTTATGAGAGGAGCACAGAATCTGTAGTACCTCCGGGGTAAGGTTATGTCTGACTAAGGAAGGAAGTCGAGTAGCCAAGCAGCGAGTCTGAGAGTTCGGAGGGATGGATGAGGCTGTCCCAACTGATGAGTCAATAGGTCTGGAGCTGGGTCCAGGATCCAAGGCCCATCCACCGCATATTTCCGAAGGAAGGGGAACCAAACTTGACAGGGCCAGAGTGGTGCTATCAAAATCATGCTGCTTCCCATGTAGATTGCCTTCAGAATCACTCTTGGCAAGAGAGGGACCGGAGGCAAGGCGTACAGCAGACCGGAGGGCCAATTGTGGACTAGAGCATCCCTGGGCGGCTCCCCTTGAGGAGGGATTAGAGTGAAATAATTTCTGCACTTCACATTGAGGGGACTGGCAAACAGGTCACAGCAGGGAAGACCCCACCTGGAAAATATCTGAGCCGCCACTTGATCGTTCAGGGACCACTCGTGAGGCATCAGAATAGCTCTGCTCAGCCTGTCTGCAATCACGCTGGACCTCCCCGGAATGTGCGTTGCCACTAAAAAGCGCTGGGAAGCGATAGCCCAGTTCCACACTCTCATGGCTTCCCTGCAAAGGGGATAGGACTTGGTTCCCCCCTGTTTGTTCAGATACCAGACAACAGACATATTTTCGGAAAGAATTGCAATAGTTCTCTGGGGAAGAAAGCTGTGGAGTGCCTGCAATGCTAGAAGCACTGCTCTCATCTCCAGAACATTGATATGCAAGTGAGTCTCGTGATCTTGCCATGTACCTTGAACCGTCCTGCCCAGGTAATGTCCCCCCCACCCCATCTGGGAGGCGTCCATGGTTACCGTGGCAACGGGGGACGGGGGGATAAACAATCTTCCTTGATTCAGATTGGATGGTAGAAGCCACCAACGAAGATCTTGTCTGCATCTCCCCGTAATGAAAATCGGATGGGACAAGGGCAGATCCTGATATGACCACTGGGCCGAAAGGAGCCACTGAAGTATTCGCATGTGCAATCTGGCAAGAGGGACTAGAAGGATGGTAGCTGCCATTGTTCCCAGCAACTGCACAACTGTTCTGGCTTGAGCTTTCTTGCGGGGCAATAAGGCCATAACTTGAGCCTGTAACACCTTTATTCTGTCTAAGGGTAGGAATGCTCGCATCTCTACAGAGTCTAGCTCTGCGCCGATAAAGGCAACACGCTGTGATGGCAGCAATACAGATTTTGCCCAATTGAAGGTAATTCCTAACAGACGTCCCCATTTGAAGGTGGTTCGCATGGCTTGAAGAAGTAGATGCCTGGTGGGGGAGGTGAGGAGCCAGTCATCTAGATAAGGAAACACCTGGAATCCTAGACGTCTCAGGTGAGCCGTCACCACTGCCAAACATTTGGTAAACACCCTGGGGGCTGTGGTGAGACCAAATGGCAGGGCCCGGAATTGAAAGTGACTGGCTCCCAGCCGGAAGTGTAAATGATGCCTGAAGGCCTTGTTTATCTTGATGTGATAATAGGCATCCTTGAGATCTATGGAGCACATCCATACTCCTTTCTCCAGCAAGGGGAGAATGGATTGTAAAGTGACCATTCGGAACTTGGACTTTTTCACAAAGCGGTTTAAACGGCTGACATCCAGAATGGGTCTCAAGTCCCCTGTTCTTTTCGGCACCAAAAATAATCTTGAGTAAGTTCCTGATCCGATCTGGTCTGCGGGGACTGATTGGATGGCTCCTTTTCTTATCAGCTTTGAGATTTCTAGTGCTGCTTGATCCCGTTGACTGGGTGGAACGTCCGGGATTCTTTTTGACGGTGGGGGAGAACGGATGAAGGGAATGGTATAACCTCCGGCGATGATTCGAAGCACCCATCGATCCTGAGTGATGGACTCCCAGGCCTGAAGGTGTTCCGAAAAACGACCCCCGACTGGCTCTGGAGACGCACAGTTGGGTAATCCCTCAGGGATGCTGGAAGGAGGAGCCACAAAAGGATTCGCGGTTTCCTGTATTGCGAGGGCCTCCGCCACCTCTGGGGCGATGTCTTCCGGAGTAATTTCCCCCTTCTCTGCCTCTGGAGGGGGATTCACTCTGATGGGTGGGGGAAGACTTTTGAGACTTTCTGAACCACATTTTCCCTCCCCTCTGAGCCTTGGGATAAGGTCTAGTGGGGAGAGAAAAACAGGCCCCAATGGCAGACAAAGTCTTACCCTCCTGCTCACATCTCGTGAGGGTGTCTTTCACTTTGGGTCCAAAAAGGGAGGACCCGTCGAAAGGAGCGTCCGTGAGAGAAGACTTGAAAGCCTCCGCAAAATGACACAAGCGCATCCAAGCTTGCCTCCTGAGGGCTACGCCTAAACTCGCTGCACTACAGGCCCCCTCGGCTGCATAAGATATGAGCCTCACGGACGAGTTGACAATGGACGAAAGGGTAGAAAGCTGGGCATTAACAGACTGGGTCAACGCCTCAGGCACGTTACCCGCCAGGGTATCTCCCAACTCTTTAATGAGATCCCTTTGGAGCCTCGTGAAATGACACAAGTAATTCAGTGACCGCAAAGTAAAGGTCGCTGAAGATAGGGTACGCTTCCCATACCTCTCCATGCTCCTAGACTCCTTATTAGGAGGATGGATGGAAGTAGAAGCCTCTGCCATGTCCTGCTGAGTGGCAGACGCCACCACCATGGCATCTACGGGTACTCCCTTGGTCAAAAATTCTTTTCCAGGAGGCGCAGATAAGAACTTATTGGGGCGGCTAGGAACTGGCTCCATAGAGTCAGGGTGTTCCCACACCCTTCGACAAATAAGATCCAACAATTCATCGAAGGGTGGAGACACCCAAGAGGCGGAAGGCTGGGCTCCGAAGGCTTTGAGGAAGGCAGACTCCTCCTCAGAAGGGTTTTTGGATGGCCAGTCGCCCCGCGGTCTCAAGATCTCCAGGATGTCGGAGAAAGAGACATCATCCGAGGATGACTGGGGGACCCTTCTGCATCATCGAGGTCGGTGTCCGAGATGACAGACTCATCTGGGGAGTCTAGGTGCTTCCTCTTACACAGCTTCTTTCTGGGAGGCTCTTCAGGCACGGACTCTGAAGGGCCTTCAGAAAGCAGGGGACCACACATGGAGGTATCCTCAGGCCTTGGAGCCCTGCTGTCCAGAGATAGAGGGTCGCCAGAAACTCTAGTCGTTGTGTCCAGGGAGGGAGAAGCCGATTCAGGTGAAGTCACCAAGGACTTGGCCAGCGAGCTCCTCATAGCCTCGAAGGCGGGTCCCCCCAAATAGGAGGAAGGGCCCATCTCCGAAGCCATGACCGGAGTCGGGGTTCCCCTAGCCGAAGCACCAAGGGGGAGACTCGTAACCGAAGTCAGTGGTCCCGATGCATCACCCTCTGGCCCGACTGAGGACCCCCGAGTCCCGAAACTTGCAGAAAGAATAGAGAAGGTTGGAGCCAAGGCCGGAACCGAAAGACTGGTGGGGGGTCTCGGAACCGACCCAAGGACTTCACTCGACTCAGCACTCACCGACTCCGACAACACCAAGGGTGTCGGAGGAGGAAGAAATTGAACCGATACAATGGTGGGCTCCGGAGCCGACTGGGCTGGAGCCGAAAATAATTTAGATAACACTGGCGACTGTAGGAGTCTCTGGACCACTCTATCTACGTCCGACTCAGATAACCTGGAGGAGACAGAAGGGGGTCGAGAAACCTTTCCCATCGGATCCGAGACATGACTAAGAGAACGGCTCCGAATTGGCTCCAAGATGATCGGAGCCAAAGTAGGCTCTAGAAGCACCAAGACCTCCTTCGGCGCCGAAAGCTGTGGAGCCGAAGAAGCCGGCTCTGAAAAGGAAGGTATTAACTGCGGCTCCAAAACCAATGGAACTGAGCCAGTGGACCCTGCTGTCGACCCTGAATCCTGCGGCTCCGAGACCAATGGAGCCGAGGAAGGAGACACAGCTTTAGACCCCATAGCCAATGGCTCCGAGACCAGTGGAGCCGAGGAAGGGGATATCGACCTGGATCTTTTTTCCGGCGGCTCCGAAGAAGAGGACGGAGCCGGGGACTTCTTTTTGGACTTAGCCCTGGACTTTTCAGAGGGAGAAGAAACAGCTTCCTCAAAGGAGGGTTTAATTAAACCCTTCAGGATAAGTTTTTCTCTCCTGCAAGACTCTCGAGGAGAAAGCATGACAGACACTGCAAGATTCTTGCGTTTGGCGCCAAGGCGATATATGCAAATCACATGACCGTCTGTCAAAGACATCTTATAGCTACACCTTGTACATTTTTTAAAACCGGATGGCTTATGTTCTTTATCTTTGGAAGACATGATACACCACACAAGTCAAACACAAGTTAAACACCGAGACACAAGATAGGGCAAAGACCCTCTAACTAAAACGGGCCTAGCCCGCCAAACAGAAGGATCACCACACAACAAGAAAACAACAATCCCACACAAACAATGTCAATTATCACAACGTAGCTATGAAAATAGCTTTTGAATACAAATTCTCCTACAGAAAACTGCTAAGAGATGTGAACAATTCACAAAAAGGGTACTTAGCCACAGCCAAGTTGAGACCACGTCGATACTCCAAGAGCAGCAAACGAGATCAGGGGGTCTGGGCGTGGTGCATCCTGGGATACAGGGTCGGCCCAGCCAATGAGAGACTTTGTGCTAGTCAGAACGGCCGAGTCGGTGCCAATTCTCGGTTCCGAGCCCATCAGTATTGAATGTAGGTGAGATAGGATCACACTACATTGTGTTTTTTTTTTCCTGCTGTACATAGTAATGCATGCCTAGCTCTGCTATTGTTTTGCATAAAGGGCAATCTTTTTAAGAGGGAGGATGTAGATCAATATATGTGTTTATACCTTTAAGAAGCTATCCAAGGGCTTGCACAAGTGTATAAATACTGAGCACTTGCAAGTCTTACTACCATTTTGTAGTTAGCTGTTGAGATGTGAACATGTATGTATGCAAACTCTGTTAATTAGTGCATTCGTATTTAAAGATGCTGCTATCCATCCTGATGTGCTTCTATGTATTAAAGCATCTAAACAAAACCCCAAGCTTTCTTATTTGTAACAGAGATGAACTTATCACAGAATTAATCAATTAGGCAAAGGAAACATCCAAACACTGAACCCATCTCAGCTTGGATTCAAGGGCAGATCATACTTACTCAGCATGGTGGATTTTTTTTAAAAGGTCACCACAGCAATGGATGAAGGCAAAATGGTACACAACCCCATACCTCGACCTGGCCAAAGCATTTCACACAATTCCCCACTCAGGCATTGTAGAAAAGCACATCCTCTGTCACCCGTTGCATCGACAACTAACTCATAGATAGGACAAAGGTAATCAAAATAAGAGAAGCTACCTCCACAAAGAGAGCAGTCACCAGTTGAGTCCCCTAGGGTCCTGTGCTGGGACTTGTCCTGCTTGGCATCTACTTTTCTGAAGTAAAAGCCAATACCAAAGTGCTCTGGCTGACTAAGTTGAAAGATGAATCCAAGCTAGGACCAGTCATTGAATCCCGAAATGACTTTGCCATCTTGCAGGATGGTTTGCCTCAAATAAATAACTGGTGTCAAAATCATGATCTGAAACTAAATGCCAAAAATTGTATTACTCAAAAATTCAAAGAAAGATTCAAAGAAACTTTATTGTCATTTAGGACCACGCAAGCGCAACCTAAATTAAATTACAAATGTCAGCTCACGACAGAAATGCAGTGCAAATAACGAGATACAGCAGTATCAAAGAATAACAAAGAAAATAACGTGTGACGTGCAAGAGGTAGTTCACATTAACATTACATAAAGACATTCAATAACCATTATCCAGTGATAAATAATAAATAAATACCCACCACCACCAAACCCCTACACTGTTGAGATACAGAATAAATAGAGACTAGTGAATAGCAGCTGTTTAGTTACCATATTGCACTTGTTAACCTTAGACATGACTCACTATAGCCATCATATTGCATAACAGTAAAGTTGGCGGTAATTGCCAGAGCAGCAGGATTAAATGAAGAAAAAAAAAAGAGGTTTCAATGTATCAGGTATTATGGTTGGTGTCCACCAGGGAACTACCACATTGACAATATGCCCCTAAGAGTTGACCCATTTGTTTGGAATTTGGGAACTTAGTGAACTAACTTTTGACCAACATGCGTCTATTGTTGTAAGAATGCACTTCTTTGTTGCACAGCTTATAAACAAAGGGATTGTTTCTAGAACTATAGATGATATTTGTCCCTCATTACTCAGCCCTGATTAGGCCAAACGTTGAGGAGAATACCCCCTATCGGATCGCCGAAGTTTCAAAACTCCGAAGACCATATGGCCGAGACCATATCTCCGAAGTGTTGAAATTCCAGAAAAAAAAAACAAGAAAATAAAACTTACCTGTATGATTTTGCAGGGGGGCACCCCCCCTACAGCCCTGCTACTTAAATATACCAACTCCAGTGAGGAAAACTGCAAATTACGGGTTCTGCACTATACGGTAATCCCAGCAGACAGTTTTAGGAGTTTCAAAACTTTGGAGATATGGTCTTGGCCATATGGTCTTCAGAGTTTTGAAACTTCGGCGAACTGATAGGGAACTGTCCAGACACAGGCAGCAAGTGGAACACCCATAGAGATACCTTACTGAAGGATACGAGGCCTAAATGACATGTCCTACATGGACTGACTCAAACCTTGTCACTATACTCTGTATTTTACAGGCTGCAGTAAGGTGACCTGTGTCTAGCATGCAAGGCATCCTCCGATCCATTACTGACAGATTTACAGCACATCAGCACATCATGTAACTTCAGAAATACTTGGTCTAGGAATCTAAACCTCTTCTGCAACATCAAGAGAACAGTTTGGAGGGATAGGTATAGTTTGCAGATTATACCACTGCTATGGAACAGACTCCCCATCCACATAAAACAAAGTTCACTCCTGTCCACTTTCAAGCGCAAGTTGGATCTATGGACAGGAAAAAGAAAAATTACCCCAGGACTGACTCCTGTACTACTAAAGGACAGAAGCAGCTCCTAAATGCTTTATCCCATATGCATGGATCCACTCAAGGTATCTATGGTATGATCCCAGTTATTCTTATTAGGGCTAATACATAACTATCGACCATGGGATGGGTAAGGCCAATCCAGAAGCAAATGGGATAAATTATTTCCAGCACAAAGGGAAACTGGCCCACAAGGGCAGCTACCCTAGTACTTACCTATGACTGAACTCATGACCAAGCTCTGAACTAAAGGAAACAGATCACACTGTATGGCAAAGCCTCTTTTGGTGCACAAACCAGCATCAACATTTCTTCTGTTCTCCAACATCCCCTAACTCCTTCGCAGTTTTTCAGCAATATGCTTGATTCCTTCTCCTGTTCTGCTGTCTTAACATGACAGACTAGGTCCCAATCACCTGAAGTTGGAATATACAGACAACCAGTTTAACCTCTCCAGACCCACCTCTACCCCCACATTCACCCAATTCCTCCTCTCTCATGTGATTCCTTTCTATATCTGTTGTCCACCAACTTCTTCACAGTTGTCTCTGCAACCACATCTTGCATATTTAACTCTATTTCATGCCTTTCATTTGTCCCAATTCTCATTCAAATAACAAGTACCCAAAACTATCTCCACTCCTAATTATGTGCCACCTGATGACTCAAGCTCTTAAGATTGCTCCTGTATTATGTTACCAATAACAATATTCCCCAAGTATTCCACTTAACCACTTTCCTTTCAGGAATAATTCCACATAATTAAATAACTTTGACTAATGGGGAGACCACTGTCCTCAGCTTACATGTGACATTAAAAAAGCAACTATTTCAAAAAGGTAATGCTTTGGCTACATGGGAATCTACCTTAAATCTCCTCTTTCAAACGCTTTCCTAAACTCTTAAGTGCCATTAAAATAGTCAGCTCTATGTACTGTAGGCACGAGCAATAAACACTACTAACTAATCACAAAGTTTACTGTGCAGGAGTTAAGAATTCCTTATACCATATTAATTATAGTTCCTACTTACCACATTTAGAGACTACTTGCAGGCTTCTCTCTCCGTTTACATAAGCTCAGTTTCTCAAAAAGTTCCTTTTATCCCCCCAAAACTCTTATCCCTCCAACACATCCCAATTTCTACAGCCAACCCATTTTCTCCCTTATCCCATCTTCCACTTTAACTCCTTCTCTAAGACATCCATAAACTCACTGCTAATTAAAATGCCCGACAGACGTACTTCTTACATTCTCCTCCATATAACATTTCTTTTAACACACATTTACTTATATCAATAGGTACCTGCCCTATATTATCTCTTTGTTTCACTAGAATTGTCTCTAAAAATGAAAGACTGCCATCATCATCTCTTTTCCCAAAATTTCACTCTATCACTATTCTTTCGTCTCTAGGGAAAAATCCTAGAAAAACTTTTAATTAAGCAAATCAATACATTTATGCAAAATAATTACATCTTTTCCCCACATCAGCATGATTTCCATCCAGACTTTAAAACTGATGCAGCCCCAAAACAGTCCACTGACAGCATTTTTAAAATACGGATAATGATCTACTCCTTGAGATATTATTCAACTCTGTTATCCACCCTCCTTTACTCTATCAGAATGACAGCACTGGACTCTGTTCAAACACTATCTTACAGTTTGATAATTATCTTAAGTCTTTATAGATACATTACGTTTTTAAACACCTTCACACCACTAATCTTTTCCAGCCAGCAGAGATCTTTCGGGGGGGGGGGGGGTTGATCTCTGCAGATCTCCTGTAACAAGCTAGCCCTGACTCTACTCCTTACAGGACTAGAAGCAGCTCTTCCTTCACTAGAGAGTGGTAAAGGGCTCTACTAATTCTGCTTCTTAATAGTCCCATAAAGGATAGGTTGATGCCATCCCATCCAGGATGTCAGTGACTTCAACAAACTCATTCAGTATATCAGACTCTGGATGGTAACTCTCCAGGGAGTTGCATCTGCTGCATCAGGGAGTCTAGATTGTTGCCATTTTAATTCCCCTCCCTACCCAAGAGAGATTCGTAAGGTACTACCCACTGTGGCTAAGGCACTGTATGAGAAGAAACTCTGTGGGCTCTTTTGCCTGTTCAGCTGGTTCTTGACAGAGTTCATCAAGACACTTCCTGATACCAGGCCTAAATTGGGTCCTCCCAATCGTCAGGGCCTTTGAAAGTTATTGCAATGCGAGATAAGTTCTTCCTGCTTCCATCACACAGGAGAGAGACAATCCAGCCTGATGTAATGCCACAGAAGATGCAACACATTGGCTGGGGGTTTGTGTCCACCTGGTAGCTTTTACTGACAACAGGTCATTACAACTGAGAGTATGCACATCAGGTCCTTACAACTGCGTGTATGCACATCAGACAATGGGGAGGGTTTAGGTCCAGAAAACACAAAAAATCCCTCATGAGTACTGTGCAACAGTTTCACAGTGACTGGCCATAGAAGTAGTCCTAGGAAATGAATGGATATGGACACAGTAGAGGCTATATGGCAGTCAGACATGGGGAATCATAAAAAGTGCACCCCAAATTTTTTTTCCACAGTCTCAAAGCTCTGATCGGGAAGCTGAGACCAGGGCTACTCCTGCTCCTTTCGGACAACCAAGCCATGTGATACATGAACAAACAAGGCAGCATGTTTTCATACCCCGTGAGCACAGGCGAGATATGATGTGGGCTTGGCAACTGGCCACACACCAGGATAGGTACCAGTGCTATTCATATCCTGAGGGAAATGGATCTGCTTGCAGACTCCCTCATTAGCAGTTCAAATTGCATCTCTTTTATTTATTTATTTTTCTTAATTCATTTGTTATCCAAGTAAGCCCAGATTCATCATCACAACCTTTTGGGAGTGAGACAAACTGAGGATAACTCATATGCCACACAGAGGTATGTCAGATGTCCTTCTCATATTGTACTTAATTGAGCTAGACAAAGGGAGGTTGATGGTGTCATACCATCTACCACATACACATTTGTGTGCTTGCTGCCTTGTCCACAGCATCTGTATAAATCAAATTTCAGCAGTCTGTATGGAAGGCCACAGAAGAAGCCATAGGAAGAAGGGTCCTTTCCACAAATTTCTTATTCACAGACTCAAGAAACTCTATCAAATAGGAACAAGCAAGGCAGACAGTTATGGGGCCCTAGGCCCTTTTGCTCACCCTATCCAAGTTTTTGGATTTTTCACCTGATAGCAAGACAGAAAAGTCTACATCTCTCTCTGGACCTATAACTTATGCAACAGATTAAGAAGGAAACTGCTCCAGGACACTTGTTAAGAATATCATTCCACACATTTGAGTGCTTTAGATAGCAACCACTTTTTTGTAGCAAATGAAACCAAAGATGGATATTTTCAGTCAACACAAACAGCATCCATCATGGAAGGGATGATCCAGTTTCCTAATAGTTCTACCACCAGTTAATGGCTTCTTTGGTGAAAGTGGAATAGGCCAGTCCATAACGGACTTAATGAATTTGAGCATCTCCAAAGAAAGGGCCATCCAAGTGCAATTAAAGGCAGGAAAAGTTTAATTATCCTTGTCTGTTTCTGACAAAAAACTTCAGGACCCCCTTCCCAGAGGGAGACTAAGGAAGAGGAAGATAATCCCCTTCTCTTAATGCCAACAGGAGAGATGGGCGAGATCAACTAAGGAATGAGGCAGCAAGTAAGCAACAGGTATATGATGGTTGTTTGGGTACACTGCTCAAGGAAGTGCACCCTGGAGACAATGTTTGCTCACAGGAGGCCAACATGGGCCTCGTGTGAGATCAAACCATCCTTCCTAATAGTGCACTCCCATTGTGAAAGATATCATTAAATGCTGAGTAGCATTTGCACATCCATCATCTGGAGCATCCACATGGGTCCGTCTAACACAAAGGACTTGAAAGAGCTTCCTCTGCTTGTTCAGATTCCTTGTCCCAAGGGATTTCTCTGTGTGACTAGGCTTGATGTGCAAACTCTAGATGCTCCAAATTGTAATAATCAGAACTCTGGAATGTCCATCTAAGATGGGTACCTGGACTGCAGGTCACATGTTCTTTTTGCTCCCAGCCAATGGTAGAAATGAGTTTAATTATTTGCTAATTATGGAAGACTTTGCAGCTTACAAGTAGCTAAAGGCTATGCCGGGGACAAAACTGAGAAGCTGACCTCCAGACCTGCTGAATTCTCTCTTCTGCCCAAAACTGACCTTGGATTATGTGAAAACTGTCTTTCCAGTCCCTGCACTGATCATCATTCAAAGCTGTCATCCTCTGGGCAATGATTAAGACCTTGAGCTTTTCACATCTCCAAGCTAATATGGATAAAATGAAGGGCAAGCACATGTAACAATGCTTTTCCATTATGCATCTCTTCCCAAGCAGTGGAAAAAAGTGTCAATGTGCACCCTGTATTTAGTTTATTTATTTAATTTATTGAGCATTTGTTTACTGGGGAGGTCCAACTGGGCACAGACGCCATTTTCAACAGAGGCCCAGGAAGAAAATATCCAACAGGACATTTGATACATGTATAGTAATACAAAATTTATAATACAAGTGTGATGAGAGAAGACAACAGTGAAATGTTTACATAACACAAATGAGGTGGCAGAATAAAGCAGAGAAGATTGGAAGAGTGACAGGAAGATGAAAACTGAAGGGAAGAGTAGCAAATGGAGAGAGAGAGAGACAGAGAGGATGACCAGAAGAAGAGAAAGAATGATGTTTCAGCCTGGTGTGATCCAAGTACAGAGCCAGGAAATTATTCACAGAGTATATTCAGGAACAACAAATGCTTCAGATTGTAAAAAAACCTACCAGGGGATGGAATATACTATATATTGTTTGTGTTCCTAAAGAAATTACTGTAACTTCAAGTCAAGTTTTACCACCACTGATGTCCAGTGATCATGGGGTCATAAAGGTTAATTTGTTGCTAGATCATTCTGCCAAACTGAAATCTAAGCCAATGCACAGAAGGTTAATTAAAGATTATAGGGAAGCAAAAAAGTTACTATATAAAACTAAATGGAGTTAGGAGTTCAGTGGAAAAACTGCAGATAGAATGTGGAAAGTTTTGAAAGATAAATTGTTTGAGTGCAAACAGTCAAAAAAATGTTTAACATCAGGATCTAGGCACATAACATCAGGGGTTATATTTCCATAAGAACAAGATACCTGATTAAAGTGAGAGACAAAAAATATAAGAAATGGAAGAGAGGTCAAACTGTAACTTTGAAAACTGAAATAAACGAGCTGGACAAACAGATTAAGCATAGTGTTAGACAAGATCAAGAAAAATTTGAAGAAAATTTATATAAAGATATTGATCATAATAGGAAACCTTTTTATAGATACATAAGATGTGGAAGGAGTAAAGATACACAAACTGATAAACTGTGTGCATATTCTAAAATTTATTCTCAGACACAACAGATTATAGATATATTTACAAAATCTTATGCAAAACAGTTTGGCTCCACAAAAGGGGTGGTAAGTTATCCTAGTGACATCCAGGTAACCCGAGATACTGGAATCAAATTAGATTATATTGAAAAAGAACTGTGCAAACTGGATCCAAACAAAGCACAGGGAGGAGACGGAATAAGTAACAATGATTTGAGAACACTTGAGCAAGAACTTACACTGCCATTACATCTATTATTCACTAGGTCATATAAATATGGGGAGATTCCTCAAGATTGGAGACATGTATTTATTAAACCTGTCTTTAAGGGAAAGGGGAGTAGGACAAACCCAGAATCATATAGACCCTTAAGTCTACTTTCATGTTGTGGAAAAATAATGGAGAAGGTAATACTGGATAAGTTATTGTCAGAACTGGATAGGTTGGGACTTGAAACCATATATCAGCACGCTTATGTCGAAAATAGATCTATTACCACCTGTAACATGATGTTCTATAACAATATAATGACAGCTATGAATGAAAAATTGTGCTGTGATGTGATTTATACAGATTTAACTTCAGCATTTGACAGGGTCATGCACAAAATACAGATCAATAAATTATTACAACTAGGTATTGATGTACTGTTGATAAGATGGATAGCTGCATGGTTTACAAATAGGACATGGCAAGTATCACACACCAACTGGACAGGTGAAATCCTTGGTTACAAGTCAAGGTGTCCCACAGGGCTCTGTACTAGGCCCTTACTTGTTTAGATTGTATCGTTCAGACCTTACTTTTTCATCTGAGGTGTTCTACAGTCTATATGCTGATGACCTGAAATTGGGTAAACTGATTACAAGTGTTACAGATAAGGCATGTCTGCAAAATAATTTGACTAAATTGACCATTTGGGCACAGGAGAATAATATGTTGATAAATAACATCAAAAACTAAGCATATGAGATTTGGGAGACATAAACTGAAAGGTTATTATTTAATACAGCACACAGTGATTGAAACTGTAGACTCATTTAAGGACCTGGGTATATGGGTAGATTCAGCTATGAGTTTTTCCAATCATATCAACCAATTGGCTAATGATAGTTATAGAACTATAGGTTGTATAAAAAGATTTATAAAGTCTAGGAAATCAAACATAATGAAGTCATTATTTGTTAGTTACATTAGACCCAAACTTGAGTATGGAATAACAATATGGAAACCCTATAGGAAAACAAGTATGAATAAACTGGAAAGAGTACAGCAGAAATATACTAAGGGCATCCATGGATGCAAATATCTAAGTTATTAGGAAAGACTAAAATATCTGAACTTGTACAGTGTCTCTTACAGATATTTAAGAGGAGATCTTATTCAGGTATATAAGGCATTTAGGGACAACTACCTCTGGGAATGTTTGGGGTGATCAAAAAGTACTAGAGAATCGTCAGATAACCTATGTAGAAGATTCTATAGGTATGAGAAGTGTACTAATGGGTTAGTAGCTGATGCTTGGAACAGACTACCAAATTACATTAAAGCAAGTACTAGTTTAGATATTTTTAAGAACAGCCTGGACACTTATTATGGGAACAAGTGTTTTGGCATATTGGCAAGCTAGAAGGGCTTTAATGCCCATGCTTGAAACATTTGTATGTGTGTATGTAGGATTCATGAGAAAGTGTGGATGATGTTTCAGCCTGGTGTGATGGAAGTACAGAGCCAGGACTGTGACATGATGATTGAAAGAACACTTGCATTTCTTTAGTTTAGGCATCAAATGTCAGAATTTCCTAGTGTTTGAAATTAGGATTAAAACCTAAACTGGAAAAGTAAGAGAAAAGCACTGGTAAGTACAGTAGTAAAGCACACCTGCGTGCCCAATTAGGGCTGCCGCCTTTTTCAAATGCTCAGAGTGGGACACTTTTTATAGAAATGTGTAACAGTGCAGGACAAACTATGCCCTCAACTAGTTCAATGACTAGGCTTCAGCTTCACATTAAAAAAAAATCAGTTATTAGAAATTGATTTGTTTCTGTTGTTACATGTTATATTAAGAGGTTTCAGATACAAAGCAATTACTTTATGTAACTATTAAAGGAAACCTGAGAAATATTTTGTCTTAAAGTCTCAGGACATTACTCATTTTTCTTGTTTTTTAGCAAGATGCAACTACCTAAATAGGGACTGTCCTGGTTAAAAAGGGATAAGTGGAACACCCAGCCATACTGTATAAAAAAGCTTGATGTGTGCCAACAGAAAAAGTGTACTTCACAAGTGTGGGAGACTGGGAGTTACATAAATTCCACAGCTGTACAAAGACTGGGGTACCAAAAGAAGCAGTCTCAAGAATTAGAGGGTTTCAAAGTCAGATTATTTGTTACGGTTCAATGTACTGCACATGTGATTCTAAACTCTTGACAGAATAAATGTAGAGTCTTTTCCTGTCTCTCCCCCCAACTCAAAACACAAACACAATACCACATGCAATCCATTCTCTACCTTACTTGTCACAGTAATTAACTGTACTTATTTCAGAAACTGTACAATGCCTTGTGACTGAAGGTATCTGCTACAGTTTAAATTCATTAGTACTATTAAATGGGTACCGTCCCTTCAAAAGTAAAAACTGTACTTACCTATACATAATCAAGTAGCATTACATCTACCAAAGTTGTTAATGACTTCTAATAAATACTCTACGCAACAAAGAGTCATAGTCCTATGAGCAACAGGAAATATTTCAAGAAATTATGTGTTTTTACTAATACATAATTAAAACCACAAAGCTGGCTAACAGAGAAATAAGTGGCTACTGAAACTTCATTTAAAGATTAATCCAATTTTGCGAAGTGAAAGTAAAATGTGAAATGCTTGTAAAAATAGGGGCACTGTTTTCATGTACTTCACTGAAATAATGCAGTTTCACTCCCCCACAGCAAAACTATTCCCTACAGATTTTCACTCTGTAAGCCATTGTTTCTTGGTATTCCACAACAATGCAGCAATTGAGTGATACAGAACAGAGGAAATGCAAAGACGTGTACAATGTCATACAGATCTTTGAAGCAGACAATTTTCAGTGTCACACACACAGATCAGCAAGCAAAACTGTACACAACATTATTACACAAGGCTAAACTACTAGAAATTGTATATCAAGAAAACACAATATTCGTTACCAAATGTTCTCAGTCAGTTACATCATAAAATCACACACTCCCATTTTAATTTGATCTTTCATGGCTACATATGCAAGACAAGTTCAGCAAAACCAACAGATATTCTTTCAATGGTTTAAGTCATCATAGCAGATATTTACATCCTTCTGCTCAGTGGTTCCAAAATGAGGCCCTCCTGAATTTTTTTGTCTCAAGATCCCTAGCCCTGCTTGTTAGTCTCTCACGTCTCATGCAGTAGTGATGAAACAATGTAGTCATGTGGCTTAAAAATATAACTCACGGAAATGTCACTGTATCTTCAAGACAGCAGGTCAAAGTACATACTTCATTCAGCAAACTTGGGATTTTCCTCTCTCTGTCTTACAATGCCACCAGAAAAGACTTTAGTCAGTCACAGAGGAGCTGTGAAAGATTACTCTTCCCCACAAAGCCTACCCAGCCCTATCTAGCTAACTCTTTTTGTGTTCAAAGCACATTTTAAATCTAGTGATTTTTACAAATTAAGTAACAATTGAACGTAATGTTACATGGTGATCACACTAAATGATGCCAGGCTGTCAAGATAACTGCTGCAGCTGTGAAGCAACAAATATATCTTTGATGGTAGGATACATACTTCTCAATTGCACAGAATTTCTCAGAATGTCCAGATTTCTGCCTCATATTTTTGTCTGTTCCTCATAAAATGTGTGCATTTCTGGCAAATTACTGATGACTGACGTGACTAAATGATGACACACATTTTAGTTTCATACATGATATTCTTCAGAAAATGCACAAAACCTGCTATTCTATCAACTTTCTAAGTTTATAAGAACAATATTTAAAATCTTTTCCTATTTTTTGGCCTTTGTCCCCCCACTCCCCCTATTACTTTAGGCTTTGTCCAGATTTCTTGCACTAAGAGGTTGAGACGTATAGTGGGATGCAGTCTACAAGCTAACGTCCAGGAACAACTTTAACATAGCAGAATGCCAGTTTTGACTGCAAAAGCCATCGGTGTACTGACAAGAATGCTATTCCTATAAGCAAACACAAACACACTTGCATCTTAACCTCCAACCTGTCACCTCTACAAAAGAACTGACAGTTTCTAATACTACAGCATTCCCTCTCCACTAAGAGTCACCCTTTGCTAATAATATTTAAGATCAATGCAGCTACAGTCATGAAGTAATTCTAACATAAATATAGAACTGTTAGCATAAATTAAGAGTTGTTCTTCCCTCAAATATGGCACAGAAGTAAACATCCCGTACCACATCCTCAACAACTTTGTAAGGTTTGTGAGTGCACTAAACTGTTAACTCTGTAAACTCTTTCTCCTGTCACAGCTTTCATTTGAGTCAATGAGTCACTTTGTGAGTATAATGTTGCCTTTTATTTGCATTCATTTGTTTACTCTGTTCCTTTTTATTTGATTTAATTTAATAGGGTGATTTAGGCTCAACTGCTTTTGCAAGAGTGATTCAAGTATAGCCTGGTCAAGTTCTGTGCAGCACATTTTGGAAGTAGAAACTAGACGAATCAAATTCTAGGATTAAACTTGTTGGCAAATCTCAGTCTTAACTTTTTGTGCTGTGTTCTCTGACCAAACCTCATAATACCAACTTACTTCTACAGCCACCATATTTTATAAAAATCTTCCTCTGACTTAATCATCACATATCCAATAACATTTACGCTTAATTTATTTTCTTTTAAATTTGTTTCTGTTATTGTGACCTTTCTAAACTGCAGGACATCATAGACAGAAGTGGTACACTACTGTGCTCAATTATCCAATAGCATTGAAAATGAAATTCAGACCACCAGTTTTGGGGAAAGGGGTTACCAGATGCCACATACTATACTTCTGCACCAAGAATTAGGCTGATTTATAGAACATTACACAAATTCAGCAAACAAGAGCCAGATCATGGTCAATGGGGTCCTAAGCATGGTAATGGACCAGCCCCCCCCCCCCTGCAAACATACCAGTATCCCATTACATACAGCTGGATCATGGTCAAATAGGGCCCTAAGCAGGGTAATGGAACAGCCCCCCACCAACTATTCCAGTGTTCCTAGCTACCATAAACACCATTCAAAGATGTCAGTGTCTAAACTAATTTCTTATAGTGCTTACAGAGATTTGATTTAAAACATTTATTTCAAATTTTATAGCACAAACACTAATGTTTTTTTGCTAAACAAACCAAAACAAAAGAGTCTCACATTGAAAACAGATTTAGCATGAACATAAAACGTATCTTCCCTAGAAATTCACACTCATTGAAAATGCATCTGGACAGCTGATTATGTGTAGTGTTATATCCACAAATATCCCACAAAAGCAGCAATTATAGCAACATTGTTGATTACATCCCACTCAGATGTCAGTGTCAAACTTAATGACAACAATAATAACAACCAAAGTCACATCTTTAAAATTTGTTTCACACAAACACAAATCAGCCAAAGTATTCCAGCTTAATTCTGACTCACAAACACACACACTAGTCCTGCAAAGCCAAATTATTAACCATTTAAAAATGATCAGATATGAGCATAAGGTACTTTCATCCACAGAGCCCTCTACCCCCACCAGAAGTTATAACTACTTTGTTGACAGTGTACACCAGTCATTGTTATGAAGAAATCAATTACATGTACTTTATTGGTAGCTTTGGATGAGCTACATGAAATTGTATAAGGATTACTAACATCATGCCACAAGAGCCAGCCATATGTAGCATTTTTTTTAAAAAGAAGAGTATTTATAAGAGCATAAGATATAACAACCACCTGATAATATAAGGTAAGTCAATATACATAACCTCTGCAGAAGTAAAAATCATATAAATAATTCCACAGAGCTAGTGCGGAGCTAGTACTAATGCAGATGTTGCAGCTGGCAAACAACTCTACATTTAAGTGCTTTATCTACACATGCAGTACCTGCTGACCTGGATAAATAAACTGCCTGTGTTCCATTAAAAAACAGTGTGCTGGTGGTACTGTCAAACTTCCTGAACCAAATCAGCCATGCAATAGGAAATGACTGGCAAACGACAACGGGCTCAAGGTTATTAGACACGCAGTCTTGGAAATCATTAAGGAGCCTACTGCAAAATTCCCAGTCACCCCAAAGCACTGTCTGCTTAAATGACTTGCTCAATGTCACACAGGAAGTAACTGAAGGTGGAAAGATTCAAACTCTCCACCCTTGTCACAGGGAGCAGCTCATTAATAAGTTGGAGCTTTAGTCCTCTGTATTAACTACCTAACAGTTTTCAACTAAATGTAGAAATCCTCAACAATCCGATCATGTCGAGAAGACTGTACCACAATAACATGCAACAATGACTACAAAAGGGATGCTGAAGATCAGACAGTTTTAATCTAATACAGACTATATGACCTGAAAATGTAAAATCCTTTGCACTTGCTGGATGCTCTAAAGAAGGTACTGCAAAAATATATTAATTAAATGCAACATATTTATACTGTATTACTCAATACAGACTTAGTAATGATTTAATTCTTTAGTGCAATGAATAAAGTAAAATAATTACAGAAGTACTCATCATAAAAGTAAATCCTGAGGAGATGAAAGACTTGGGCAGTATAAGAAGGCAGCTACTTGCTCACTTATGTCAGTGTTTTTTTTTATTGTTTCTATCACTGTGTGTGCTGTATTAGTATGGGTAACTCTTGTCTCACTGCTGGCATTTGCTGATTTAATCGCCCTTTCACCAAAAATAAAAGTAATTTTACCTCAAACAATCTTCGTTTCTTCAACACTAAAAACTAGGCTAATATTCAAACCTAAATGTGTAAACATTATTTGTTGCTTTTTAAATCCATACTGTTGCATCCGAGTTATAAAAATGAAGATGACACTGTGGAGGAATAGCAGGAAGGTTCCAGTATTCTTCAATGGGTCTGTTGTTTGCAAGTAATTTTTACGCCACATCAGTTGTTCTATGTGGAGACCCTCCCTTGATGGCTTTCATTTTACCGTACTAAACACAATCTATTTTAATTGGAAGATCCAGTACACAAGATGTGTGTATTCATTGCCATCTTAAACACATCTAACCTCTGTGTTTTCCCTATGTAATACCTTAAACTTCCTGTAGTAGACACACCTGGGATATACTAATGAGCTCACTGGTATGTCCTTAAACCTCCACAACAGGAAGTTTAAGGTACTACACAGTGAAGACTAGCTCAAGGTCATTACAGACAAAAATCACTTACACACATACTTTCTCTTTGGAATAACAAGTCCAAATCAGACAGATGTCCAAGATATTAAAGGATCATTAAAAATCTGGCCAGTAGGAATGATAACAGGGTACCAGTCCACCTGGAGAAAGAACTGTTCCCACGAAATAACATAAGCCTACTAAACAGAAGGGTTCTTGACAAACTCAGTAGCTTTTAAAAGACTTGCTGAAAAGTCAGGTGGGATCAAACTGCCCATGACAGAAGGCAGGCCATTAGGCAGAGTTTGTAGTCTCCCCAACAATGGAGGGCATCCATGGCCAAAAGTGGAGAGTTTTTTTTGCATCATCAGAGACTTGAAAATCTGAAATAAACTGAAATCCTACACCTCTCTTGGCTACAAAGGGGAGATTAGAATTAGTTTTGGTACTTCTTCCCCGAACTCCGAAGAAAGCTGGAACCAGCAGAAATGGTAGCAAGGCATTCAGGAAGCATAACACCATGGGGTGAAGAATACATCCACTACAACATCCCCTTCTCGCCTATGCAAAATGGAGAAGGATCATATTCTCCCAGGTGTCAAAAAAGGTCCATCCCCAAAGTGCCTCATTTCCAAATTTGGATCAGACATGGTCTCCAAATCCACATCTCCAAAACAGGAATAGATGAATGTCTCAAACAGTCTGCCAGCCTATTAATTTCCCTGAGATATGAACTACTTTAACAGTGATGATTCTATCCATCACCCCCTCCAATAAACACATCACCTTCCAAAATGGAGGAGGGTTATAACTGCAGGCCCTGCTTCTCAGATACAATACAAAAGATTGGTTGTTTGACTGTATAAGAAGGGTTATGGAAGCAGCTTCATCTTCAAGGCCTTCAGGACCAGGAAGACAGCTATAAGCTGCAAATGACTGATGTGAATCCTCTTCATTTCCCCTGAACTATGTGAAAGGTGAGGTAAACTATCCCCCACCAACAGTTTATTAACAGTTATGCCATGCCACAGGTTCAGCTACAGGCAAAGGTGGTCAAAAATTGTGGTAGCCATCAGGTCATGAAGATGCAGCAAGGTCCAGGCTTGGACTCTGCAATGCTCCCTCACGCAGGCTACCAAAGCCTGATGTCAGGGACCCTCAAAAAGGACAGGGATGACAGTTCTTGAACAGTATACACTTCTGTGCCTACAAAGGTGACCCTCTAAGACAGGGCTAGACAGAAGGTCTTCTCCCATATGATCACTCTCAGGGAATACAATTATGGGTGTGCCACTGCAAAGAACACTTTAAAGGAGTTCCTGGATGAGGCTACCACAACAAAGTCTTACCCATGCAGGGTAAGGCATGGAGGTGTTTCACCACAACTAACTCCATGGCAAATACTATGGGCATTGAAGAATACCCAAACAATAGAAATTTGTACTAGAAGTGACACCTACTCACAGTACTGTGTGAGTGCCACACAATGACAAACAAAAAGTCATCCATCATGTCCAGCAACACCATCCATATCCAAGCATTATGCAGTAACAAGGGCTGGAGAGTCATTGTTCATAATCAGATACATGACATTCTGGCTGAAGTTGCTGAGCTCAAGAACTGAAGAAAAACAGTCTGCACTTTATGTAACCAGCATATGCAAGGCATAGAACTCCTGAGAAAGATCTAGAACAGGAAAAATATTCAGATTTCTCTTCAGCAGTAGAATCTGGTCCTAAGAAGTCCACTAAGATTGTTTGGTCATTAAATCTGGCTTTTACTGGGTAAGGATACAAGAGTTCTGAGATTTGGCTAAATATGTCCATAACCAGAATTTACTGTTCTGTGGAGATGCCTCTCCAAGCTATGGTGAACTTGGGCAACCACCTCCCTCACAGCAAGCTCAAGACTCTTGTCAAGACTTCTACATTTTGACCAGTTATCTTCTTAAGTGACTTGGCCAGCAGAGCAGGAGACCCGATAGCCTTCCTTGGGTAGAGGAGGAGTCTCCTTTTTGGGGGGCTGACAAGAGTAGGTACAATGGGATCATAATGGTCTTCAAAAGTGGTGAATGCCTGCTTGCAGCTTATATCATCTATCAGGTCTCTCAAGACAAAGAGCACTTCTACCCCAAAATGGTAATTCAGAATGCCGTTTCTCAGATGAATGACAAGTGGAAGCCTACCATGAAAGCTGCAGACAGAAGCTGAATTTGGTGCTTCTTAAACCCAGACTAAGGGAGATCCACAAGTTTTATAAAGCCTAACTCACTTCCAACTTCATCTTAAAATTTATTATAGGTATTTTATAAAGCAAAACACCATATACAAAGCAGCAGATAAAACACAGACAGAGGTCTAGTCATAAATGTACTCAAAGAAAATAAATAGTGTCCTTAAGCAATGTTAAGAAAAAAAATGTCAAGAAATCATCCAACACCATGACCATCTGGCTTAATTCACATATACTACTAAATACCAATAAAACAAATTTACTGCTGTCTGGCTCTGGCAACATTACAATAATATCTAACAGCAGCACAAAAATACAAGTAGTCACACAAACCAAATTCCTAGTGTCCTCCTTGACTATAAAGTATCCTTCAACAAGCACACACACTATGTCACCTCAAAAACCAATAAATATTACGTAAGCTGCATAATGTTAAACTATAACTCTAAAAGTATAGTTGCACAAGTTCCACTTACCTGTAACATTAGATGTTCATAAAACACACAGCCTTAATGACATATGTGCCCTACTACCTTTCCTCTGGCAATCTGTCAAAGCACAGAACTCCTCCCACTGCCTGTCTGTGAGTGAGAAGGACCAAGCACCTGGCAGGACCAGGACAGCCCTTCACACTCACAGACAGGACCCTTTCAGCTTTCTAGGGTCCAACAGGAACAGGAGATGAGAACACAAGCTTTTCAAACACCGAATTTTCCATACAAACCCCCCCCCCCCGCCCACGACAAAGGCTGATGAACAAAAACACAGTAGCAACTTCAACACTCAACTATTGTTGCTGCTGTTGTTGTGTCTTTTGGCTTTTCCCAGTTAGGGGTCGCCACAGCGGAACTCGGTCCACTAATGATTGCCAGTAGATTTTTACGTGCCAAGTTGCCAGCCCTGACGCACAACCTTCAACGAAGGTACGCCCATTCACGCATGTCTCCACATAGAAGATGCTCTAGCTGAGAATCGAACAGGACAACATCTTACTGTGAGGCGTCAACGCTACCGCAGCACCACCACCACCACAGTCTTCAACACCCAACTATATACATCCAAAAAAAGGGGGCTGGTGTGAGGGTACTGCCAGTAAGGCAGTGTGTTCTCCAAACATTTACTGTTACACGTAAATAGAACTTGCGCAACTGTACTATGTTTAACAGACACACTGCCTCACTGGCATATGGGTAGATTCTCAAAGCTTACCCACCTGGGAGGAGGAAGGATAAGGATCAGGAGCCCCTGGTGAATGGTCCTCACGAAGCCTGCACTGGATCTAGAAAAGCATTCTGTTTTTACTGCTTCATGGAATTAAGGATGGAGGACCAAGTTGCTGCCTCTAGAATACTTCTACAGTCCACTCCATTCCAAAATATCACTGAACAGGAAAAGGTTCCGGTGCACCTTGCCAAAGGTGGGTGTAATAGAAAAATATCACAGGACAACCTATGTGGAATGAATTGCTTAGAAACGGGTTGACCTTAGTTTGCCCCAGAAAAGGAAAAAAAAAAAAAAACCTTTTGGCCTTCCTAAAGGTCTTTGTTCTCTCAAGGTAGTACCTGAGTGGATCACTTCCGGAGCAAGGCATCTGGTAAACACTCGCACTGCAGTGGATAGCTCAAAGGACAATACAGAGAACTGATGAGCAGTGGAGATATGAACAAAGGCATCCATCAAGACATAATCACCATGAATCAGTGGTCCAGAAACAGAAGAAGCAGTGTCTGCAGGATGAGCATTTCGAATTTAGGGACCTTAACAAATGTATTAAAAAAGAAAGGTCCCACACAGGTCTCTAATACTGTTCTTACTGGGGTACCAAGAAAATAATAAAAGACCTCTCATTCTTTCCAAAGAAGAGACCAGTACTACAACTCCTAAGTCCATCATTTGCTGGAGAATAGGAGTGAATACCAAAGTCTGGCCCAGTTGGTGAGGGAGAACCCCCATGAACGCAGGTGGAAAATCACTGCACTTCTGAAGCCCCTGCTAAATGTTTGCAGCCATTTTTCGGAAACCACTGACAGCCAGGTTACCCTGTTGAGAGGTAATTAGACAGACAAGCACCCAATGGGGGACTTGATAAAGATGGGTGCCATGCCTCAACACAGTCATAAGCTGGAAGGAGGGGGATCCTTTCTAAGAAAATAACCTTTCTTGTTAGCCTTGGTGGAACAGTTGTCCTGCTGTTTCCTTTTATTGCTTTAGATTTTGTTTGGCTGTGACTTCTGATGGTGAGGCCACCATGAAATATCTTTCTTAAAGGAGGAGAAATGGGGAATATGAAACAATTTCAATACTCCATCAAATTACCACTGTCATCACAGTATATAAGGATCTGATTGGCTGCTACAACAAACACACAATTAGACTCAAGAAGAAAGTACAGTTTTGTACCTACCATAAATGTAGATGTTCGAGTGTATACCCTGCTGCAGTCATCACACTTGGGTTATCCTGTCGTCAGGCGGTCCCGCAGTCGGCCTGAATTCCAAAGTCTTGGTCTGGCGTCGGTTGCTGTCGCTTCTTCCCTGACGTCAGTGTGCCAGGGGTATATAAGAGGCATCCAACACCATTTTCTTCAGTTTTTCTTGCCCCAGATGTCAGGTGCCCCCCCAAAAGGTGGTCAGTAAATAGTACCAATAATAAAAGTTTAGCACAAACAAAACATCCCTCCAGCTATAAGCAAATACACCACAAAGGTTGTATCAGATTTTAAGGTATTGAAATGTTTCAGTTAGGTCAGAGGGGATGGAGGGAGGGTAACCTGGACTGCAGCAGGGTATACACTCGAACATCTACATTTATGGTAGGTACAAAACTGTACTATGTTCATCGTGTTACCCTGCTGCAGTCATCACACTTGGGTTGAATCCCAAAGCTAAGGATGGGAGGTGGAGTCAAACAGGGTTAGAGGAGGCTAGAAGGCCCTGCAAAACTGCAGTGGCAAAGCCAGCTCTGGTCTTAGAGTAAAGTGGTAAGTGATAGTGTTTGGTGAAGGTGTGTACTGAACTCCCAAGTTGCAGCTTCCAGAATATCCTTGGTTGGCACCCCCCTGAGGAAGGCTGTAGATGTAGCTGCTGCCCTGGTGGAGTGGGGCCTAATGATAGCAGGAACTGGTTTTCCATGATGGGTGTAACAAAAACGTATGCAATGTCCTATCCATTTGGAAATGGTCTGTTTTGAGATAGCCTTTCCTTGTGATGCTGTAGCATAGGATACGAAAAGCTGGTCAGATTTTCTGAAAACCTTAGTTTTATCTAAGTAGTAACGTAGTTGCCTGTGAATGTCCAAGGAGTGCAGGAGTCTTTCTCCTTTGTTCTGTGGATTTGGGAAGAAGGTGGGTAAATGGATGGTTTGATTTAGAGCCACACTGGATACCACCTTTGGCATAAAGGAGGGGTTAGTTCGTAGAGAAACTCTGTCTTGATGAAAAATGAGGAAAGGCTCTACTGCCATTAGTGCCTGTAGCTCTGAGACTCTTCTGGCTGAAGTAATTGCTAGCAGCAGGGCAGTCTTCCATGACATAAACTTTAAATCAGCTGAGAAAGCTGGCTCAAAAGGTGGCAGCGTAAGTTTTTCCAGAACAAAATTGAGGTCCCAAGTTGGCATTGGTTCTCTCCTGGGAGGCCTAATGTTTTTGGCCCCTCTGAGGTACTGCCTTAGAAGTGGATGTGAAAATAAGGGAGGATCCGTGTTGTAGTGGGCTGAAATAGCGGAGGCGTGGATTTTAATAGATGAGAAAGAAAGTCCTTTGTGTAACATCTCAGTTAAATATTGTAGAATCTGAGGTATGTCCAGCTCAAGGGTATTTTGGCCTTTAGCTTGGTTCCAGGCACAAAATCTTTTCCATTTGTCTGAGTAGGTTTTTCTGGTGCTGGGCCTCCTGGCCTCCAGAATGACATCCATAACAGCTTGTGAAAGAGGAGCTGGCTGGTTGCTTAGGTGATTTGCCATGCAGCCAAATTTAAGGTTTTGAGCTGGCTGTGTAGAATCTGACTGTCTTGCTGTGTGAGCAGATGAGGAATTTGTGGTAAAATCCATGGTGGGCCCTGGGCCATGTTCCTTAGTAGTGGGTACCAGTGCTGGCGTGGCCAGTCTGGGGCAATGAGTATCATTCGGGGTCTCACCATCCTGACTTTCAGCAGCACCTTTGTGAGAAGGGGCAATGGAGGAAAGGCATATACTGTAAGCATTTTCCAACTGAATGAGAGTGCGTCCACTTTCCAAGCTTGATGGTGAAATGTCCTTGTGACAAATTTTGATAGCTGATAGTTTTGGGGGTTGGCAAACAGGTCTATGTCTGGGCGCCTCCATTTTTGAGTTATCATTGCAAATACTTGTGGATCCAGTTTCCACTTGTGGGGATCCATGATGTTCCTGATTAGGTCGTCTGACAATGTGTTCTTTTTTCCTGGCAGGAATTGAGCTTGTAATTGAACTTGGTAAGCCAGTGCTGTGTTCCACAAGGTCATTGCTTGCCTGCATAGAGGGTAGGAGTGTGTACCCCCTTGCTTGTTTATGTACCACATTACTGTGGTGTTGTCTGTCCTTATTATAAGCTGTCCTGGATGTAAGAGGTCCTTGAAGGCTGTCAGAGCATTCTGTACAGCTAGCATTTCTTTTTGATTGATGTGCAGTTTCCCTTGATCTGCAGTCCATATGCCTTGAATGCACCGTCCTGCCCTGTGTGCCCCCCAGGCATAGTCTGATGCATCTGTTGTCATAGTTTGCCTGGCTGGGGGTAAGATGAAAGGCTGACCCTTGTTGAGGTGACATGCCTGTGACCACCATAGAAACTCCTGTTGAAGGCAGGGAATGAGAGGTATCATTGTTTCCAAGCTGTGGCTGTGTTGAGTCCATACGCTTTTCAGGTACCAATGTAATTTCCTCATATGCAGTTTTGCAAATGGTATTAGTAGTATGCAAGATGCCACGAAGCCCAAGGCCTGCAGAATTTTTCTTGCAGGGAGTTGGGTCTTTGTTGACATTATTTTTGAAGTATTGAGTTAGTTGTAGTTGTTTGTCTGGCGTCAGATAAGCCATCTGGGCCGTTGTATTCAAGCTGGCACCCAGGAATGTCATATTTTGTGAGGGCACTAGTTTTGATTTCTTTTCGTTTACTGTGTACCCTAGGCAACTTAGAAGGTGTTTTACAAAAGTCAGATGTTGTAAGAGAATGTCCTTGCTTTCTGCTTGGATGAGGCAGTCGTCCAGGTATGGGTATATTTGAATTCCTCCTTGTCTGCAGTATGCAATTACTGGTGCCAGGCATTTTGTGAATACCCTGGGCGCAGTAGATAAGCCAAAGGGCAGTGCAGAGAATTGGTAATGGGTTGAACCTGCAATGAAACGGAGGTATCTTCTGCAATTTTGTCTGATAGGGACATGCAGGTATGCCTCCTTGAGGTCCAACGTTACTAGCCATGCTTTCTTGCCCAACATGGGAAGAAGCTGCTGTAGTGTTAGCATCTTGAATTTGGGTACTTGCAAGAAGGTGTTTAGAACTGAAAGGTCCAGAATGGGTCTCCAAGCATTGTCCTTTCTGGGGACTAGAAAGAGCCTTGTGTAAAATCCTTAGCCTTGCTCCTGTGTAGGTACCAGTTGAATGGCTCTCATGTCCATGAGAGCTGCAATTTGTTTTTGTGCCTCTGCCCATTGATTTTGTGGCAGGTTTGGCATTCCTTTTATCCTTGGCAAGGTGTGGAAATGGAATCTGTATCCTTGTGAGATAATGTCTAGGACCCTTTTGTCCTTTGTGACGATGCGCCAGTTGTCTGTAAAAAATGCTAATTTTCCTCCCAAGGGAGCTGCCAAGAGAGTTTTGCTTGGCAGTTTGAGGTTTAAGTCATTGTGTTTGTCTTCTAGTAGTTTGGGACCTGTCTTCTCCTCCCTTCTGTGTTGCAGTGCCCCATTGGTAAGGTCTGTAAGGGAATTGTGCTTGTCCTCTTCCCCTTGGGCGTCTGTATTTACCCCTCTGTGGTCTGTCAGAAGCTGGAAAGGACCAATTTTTTGTTGGCCAATTTCTGCTGAAGCGTGGGGGTTGTACCTGTAAGAAATCTTTGACTATCTGCATAGATTTTGCCTTATCCTCCATTTTCTTTAAAACTTCTTCTGCTTTAACCCCAAATAAGACATCCTGCTTTAAGGGTGCATCTAGTAACTTTGCTTTAACATGATCAGGCAAAGTTTGTTCCTTTAACCAAGCATGCCTACGTATAACCGACCCAGTAACAGCTGCTCTACAGGAAGCTTCCAAGGAATCAAATCCACATTGTAAAGTATGTTTGCCCACCTGTTCAGCTGCATGCAACAGATCCTGCATTTCCTTGAATTCAGACTGTTGAGGGTGCGTGCTCATCTTTTGTTTTATTTGAGACATTAGGAATTGCTGGTATTTCAGCATGTGAAATTGACAATTTAGTGCTCTCATAGCAAGAGTGGCTGAGGTGTAAACCTTCTTCCCCCACCTATCCAGAGCTCTGGAGTCCCTTTCAGAGGGTACAGGATTTTTAGCCATAGAAGCCTTAGCCCCCTTTGGGACCCTGGGATATTGTCTCTGGGTCAGCAACAGGGCTTTTGTAAAGGAGTTTGTGTGAGTCAAGCACTCTATAATATCTATCTGGCTTGGCTGGAGCAGGAGGCAGAGAATCTGGATTTAGACTATATTCTAAGCAAACATCATCCATAATGTCTAAAACTGGAGGGATAGCAAGTGGTCTGTGCTGGGGGAGTAAAAGAAACTCTCGGAGCCTTTTCTTTGAGTCGGAGTAGTCCTGAACTTCCCAGTGGAAATGTTCCCTCATGGTATGTAAGGTTTCCCCAAAGGAATAGTCTTCAGGGGGAGAAGCTGAGGGAATGGAATCTTCAGCATCAGAATCTTCATAAGGGGGAAAGGAGTAATCCTGTTCCTCAGAGGAGCCTGAGGAAATAGACACTTGATCAGAGGAGGCATAATCCTCCTCTTGTCTAGGCCTTTTGTCTGGGGGGGTTGGGAACCCCCTGATTAAAGAAATCAAATCTTCAGCCATTTTAAGCATCTGTTTCTTAGGCATGGGGCCTTGAACTGGAGACTGATGTGCAGTCTTTTTTGGTTTTAGAGGAGTCTTAAGCTTAGCATAAGATTTTATGGTGAGAGTAGTCGGTCTGAAGACGCCTTCTGTAACCGAAGGTGTTTCCACAGCACCGGCTTCTCCTTCTGGAATGTTGTCATTAGGGCCTAAAGAAAATGGCTGTGTCGGCCTAGAACTCTCTGCTTGAGAATCCGAAGCGGTCTGGGGTTCCAATTCTGCGGTCGCCAGGGGCTGCGTAGGCACCTCACTGAAAACCGGAGAACCGGCGACCAGCCCAGCCGAGGCCTCAGAGTCTGGCTTGGATCTAGGCTGCCTGTCTTTATCTTTGCGTTTTTTATGCATGCCGGTAGTCGGTTGCTCCGATGGCATAGTGTAATTAAATTTCCTACCGAAGTAGTGTCGTGCAAAATCAAAGCGTCGCTTTATAGTTCACTTACTGAACCTAGCACAAAAGTGACAACCAGTGACGTCGTGGTCTGGGCCTAGGCAAGGTATACAATAAGAATGAAAATCCTTATGAGGTATTTGCTTCCCACAAGAAATGCAATTGTTAACTTTTTCTGACATCGGACTGACGCAAGAAAAGGTTCCCCAACGGGGTACTTAGCTTTGAAGACTTCGGACTGAAATTTGCTTCGAAAATCTCAGGTGTCGGCCGACCGGCACTTGCAAACTGCTTCTGCTTCGGGCACCGTGCGGCAAGAAAAACTGAAGAAAATGGCGTCGGATGCCACTTATATACCCCTGGCACACTGACGTCAGGGAAGAAGCGACAGCAACCGACGCCGGACCAAGACTTTGGAATTCAGGCCGACTGCGGGACCGCCTGACGACAGGATAACCCAAGTGTGATGACTGCAGCAGGGTAACACGATGAACATCATTCAGAATCTCAATTTTAACTTATCAGAAAAATTCTGGAAGTGCAACCCAGCATACCTCCTCACCACCAATGACAAAGCTGCATTTCTACAAAAAGTATCAGCTCCCTCCAAGGCACTTCGTAGAGCATGTTTTGACACCTGAGAAACACTGAAAACAATATCTTTAAAAGAGACCTTTTGATCTGCAGGTAATGATGCAGCAAACCCATTTAAAGTGTACATGCATTTTCAACACAAACTTCCACATAAAACACTGGTAGTTAAACACTTAAATATCTACTGTTCTGGACTGCACCAGCTCCTTTCCCCAATATTCCAGCCACTTGCCTAGTTAATCTAGAGGGAATGGGTAAAAAGGTATAGTACTCTAATAAGCAAACGTCACTGGAGACCCAAATCAGGGTCTGCAGACAAGAGGGGCTCGAAGGTCAGGTTTAGCAGAGCATACCTTAAATTTCTTAAACTCTTCCTTAGGCAAATGAACAGAAGAGAACTACAAGACATCCTCTAATGCTGGGATGAAAGGAGAGAAAAGCAAACAGCTGTCCAAGTCCCTGCATTTGTTCATTACCAGAGAAAAACAACTGATTATAATGGACAAGTCAGAGTCCTCAGACATAGGATCCCCCTCCCAAAGGAGGATTCTTAGCAGTGACCAGGGTGGAAACAATGGCATTACCATTACCTAGGTATGCATCCCATAACTAACTGCCTGAGCTATGTATCTATCCATAGCTACCATCTCAGGTGGGAAACAAGTCAAAGACTGCTCTCTCACCACTTATAGGGTCTTCCGTCTCTTTTTAGCATACCCTACACAAGCAGGAGAATCCAGTGGGAGAAGGCAGTATCAGTTCTGGCAATAATTTCTGCACCACTAACTTCCCCTGCACCTAGCACCGAAAGGATCTGGTTCTCCCCTACCTGAAAAAAGGCAATGATATATCCCCAAAGGATATGTCTGACCCTCCTGTCATGCACAGTTGTGATACTATGACCACACCAGGGAATCTGGAGGTAATAGAATGCGAGTGGTCTGATGGTCTGCATGAAGCAATGGCTTTTGCAGCGTCACAAGCCATAGACCGAGGCATATTTTTTGATTTATCCTTTTGGTTTTTAGATACAAATGGGGAAGATGGGAGATGTACCTGAATCCATCAAGACGGGGGCAAAAACTAGCCAGATCAATACCAAGTAATGACTGCATGGTCAGCCCAGTATAAAATGGGCAAAATCCCACAAAGTTCCCTCTAAATAGTGAGCTGAAGACCATTTACCGGGAAACTATACTGAATGCTGTACTATGGAAAAAGTCAGTAATATCAGTAACCCAGCATAAAGCACAATAAACATCACACAAACCCCCAATATAAATAAATAAACAAAGGCTATTTTAGCTTAGCATAAACAGAAACAGCCCACAATACCCCTAAACAAGGAATTAATTACAATATTAAGTAAAATTCCTGTCAGAAATATCACATACACAAAATGGTACCAACAATGTGATTTAAAGTAGAAATTTCTTTAAAAAGTTATACATCTACACAAACATCAAAAAACCTTAGACATGGAATTGAATATTAACTTAAGAAAAATTCCTGTCAGAAACGTTTCATAAACAAAATGGCACTCAAACTGTGATTTAAATAAAAAACATTTAAAATGCTCTAAATGTGCTCAATGACCTCAAATAATCACAACCTCAAAGAAAAAAAAAGTAAAAACACTAAGTTTTCCTGTCAGAGCTTTCAAAAGAAGCTTTTCAGAAACAGAAATGACATCTGCAACTTACTTGTGGTTCTGCCAGCATGAGGAAATATCAAGAACTGTGCTAAGACGACATCCTTTGCATAGAAACTAAGTTAAACAGAAATTGCTATAAAACAGTTTGAAGTGCTTAAAAATCCCACCAAAACTCAGAAAGAGCTTAAATGGTACGTCTTATACTGTAAGAAATGTCACATAAAGTATATACATATTTTACACAAACAAATAAGTCAACAGTATTCAAAGCACTGATCAGAAAAGGCAGAGGGAAGCAATAAAACACAAAAGGTGTTTCTTATTGGAGCTCTGCCACTGATCACCCAGAGACGGACAAGCAATATTCCGGATCTTTGTTTGACTGTGGCACAAGAAAGAGTCCTATCTGAGTGTGAAGGGCTGTCCTGGTTCTGCCATACAAAATGGGTCACTGCATTCTAGGCTTCCCACAACCCCAAATTAATTAATTGTTTACAGTTGACCTCTAAGGCTACAGTGTCTATACATCCAATTCCAGAGACTGAATAAGCATTAGCATTATTATTAAAGTCTCTAATGCCATTTCACCACAGTACATTTTTGGTGTGGTTGCTGTGCAATTCCCCCCTCCAATTGAATTTATCAGAAAAATGGTTGTTCCTTTGCACTATTTTCCTATGACTAATTGTACTACATTTGCAGCCTGTGTTGCTACTCAGTATCATATCCAATAAACGTTTGCTCTGAACTCTGTGTGAACTATATGCTGATGTCCGTTAACTGTGTAATTTTATTTCTTCTGTATTGCTCTACACTAACCGACCCTCAAATGTAACATTTTTTCTTATTCCTTTCCCTAATCTACTATTTGGTTTTTACTTCTATTTTACAGCCCTCATACCACCTCCTCGCGAGCTGGAAACTGGACTGTCCCCCATTTATCTTAACAGGTCCACCACAACTAACAGAAATGGCATTAAGGGAAAATGGAGTCTCTAAACTCCTAAAACAGCAGTGTGCATGTAATATCAGTACTGAAACTACGGTTTCCTAGATGCTATGAGACTGTGGTGTGCATGCAAACTGCGTCACTGCATTCTAGGCTTCCCACAACCCCAAATTAATTAATTAGAATTTTTCTAAAATACAAACAAAACAGTTTTCTCCAAAACTACCTACATCAATCCAATAGACAATATGTGATTGGGTCTCTGACTGCAGTTTGAACGGCACTTGCCACACAGCACCCCCCCACACCCCCGCTACTAATATATACCAACTCTGAGATCGCACTACAGTGGGGAAAAGGGAATATTCCCTTATCCTCACTGTACCGCGATCTACAACACCCCCCTCCCTCCCATACATCAGTTAAGGAACGCCGTACTTGCACCACTGTACCAGGAATTATTTTCAGTGAACTGCAGTTTCGCGCAAAAGTGCATTTTTGGATAAATGCTTTTTCGCGGAACCAGCCATGCGAAACTAAGTTTCGCTAAAGTGTAAATTTGATGGGTCATAGTAGACACACACACACACACACACACACACATATATATATATATATATATATATATACACACGTGTGTCTGTTCCACTTGAAGAAAAAATATACCAATTTTTACAAACTGGAGTTAACAGAGGCAGACATGGATTACTGACCAAGTGGTAAAGAAATCTGTATGTGGAATCCCCTATTTAGAAGTCATGTGCAGAAATACTCTCACAGCTACCAGATATAAAGTCAGGTCTTTACACCTGCTGAGAGGGAAGGTACACAGCTAAACAGGAGTTACAATTAGCTTGCAAGGAGAGACTGTTCTGCTGCTATACCTCTCAACCCCTTAGTGCTATAATTCTGTTTAAATGACCAAATTAAGGGACAAATTTTAAATACTGTTCTTATAAACATAAAAAGTTGATAGAACAACAGGTTTTGCATTAACAAGCAGTTTCTGAGTGATCTGTCTGAAACTCAAATGTCTGTCATTACATAGTTACTTCAGTCCTCCATGACTTGGCTGAAAACCACAAATGTTATGAGGACATATGAAAAATATGAGTTAAAAATCCGGACAAAATGCAAAATCCAGGACAGCTGAGATTGCCAAGATGTCTTGGGGAGCACACACAGGATTACCGCTATAAAATGCAAACAAGCTTCATCTTGCAATGCAGGGTTTCATTCACTCCATTTCCACTTGACTACTTTGTGACTCTAAGCAAATCCCTAACCACACCAATCTTGGATTACACAGTCATAAAAATATACAATGTTTATGTGATACAAACTATGCATAACTTTTCCCTGTTTGAAACTTGAACTTCCAAGTCCACTGCTTGCACTTCCTTCATATCTGTAAGGCATAACTGCTTCCTTGGAGACAAATCCCTTTGAACAAGAGAAAATCAAAGTGCTTTCCATAAATAGTATGTCATGTCTGAAATAATTACCACAATATCCATAGAAGAAAAAAGGATAACCCGGGCCAGGGGGCAAAAGTCACCTCCAAAAATTACATAAGGTAGCATTACTTCATGTACTTATTTACATTTGGTTAACTTGGTATGCTGGCTCTTTCAAATTGACCTTTTTGATCAACCAGCTATGATTATTTATTGACTGATTGATTGATGGATTGATAGATATATGATTAACAAGAAAGTCCAACTGGGTAGGTGCCAACTTTCAGCACAGGCTGGGGTAGAAAATCTCCAAAATATTACAAAACATTTCAAGAACAATAATTTTACAATCTTCAAAAATAACACAAAACATCTACAGTTTAAATATTTATACCAAATTAGATATTATGTGAAAATATTGTTCAGAATAGACAACTTACATGACAATGATTTAATATTTAGAGAAATTGTATCCACTTTATAGAATGATTAAAGTAAACTAGTACAATATAAACAAGAACTGCAATATGAAGTGAGAGAGAGGTAAAAAAACAAACAAAATTATGGCATATTTAGAAAGAGTCAGGGAGAGATATTGAAGTAAGAAAGCAAGTGAAGAAAGAATAGTAGGGCGGTGTATAATATGAACAAGTATTTGTTCACATTTAAGAACTGAGCAAGAACAGAGCCAGATTTTTGCTAAGAAGTCTTTCATACCAGTTTTAAAGGACTGGAGGGAGGGTATTAACCTGATGGACACAGGTAAGATCATATATATATATACAGACCATGCACATTAGATTTGATAGGCTTGTGGACACAGAGTTTTGGTCATTGAATCATAATGACCAATTGGGAACATAATTGTGTAGAATGACATTTAGTACTGGATAAGCAGGAAGGATGCTGGATAATTTTATAGGTGGGATGAAGCTATGTATATTTGTTCTACAAATTTAGGCTTTTTATTGCTATTTAGTATTGGGTTCTGAAAGGGGTATTTGTTGAACATTTAGCCACTTCTATTATACCATAGTTCAAGTTTTGATTTTTCTTGTGATACCTGGAGGTTATTATAGATGGGAGCACTATACAGTAGTGATGGAATACGGTAAGTAGTGGCAAGTGTAGTTTTATTTGTGTTGCAGAGTTTTTGGCTCTGTAAAGCATTCCTAGTTATTATGCAGTTTTGTTGTATATGCAGATCAAATGTAGGATTATCATCTCTAATAATTTGATATGAGAAGATACTTCAATGGCTGTATTATTATTATTAAGAGAGAGGATTTTAAAGTTTGTGGTTTTTATGAGAGAGAGATTGGGGGAAAAGAATAGTAGTGTTTTTTTTAGTGTGGGAGGTTAAGCATGAGTTGTGAGTTACAAAGCCATGTTTCTATGGCTGTTAAAGCTTACTGAGTAATTTTTTGTAAATGTCCCAGGTTATCAAATGGCATATGAGTGTGGAGTCATCTGCACACTGCATCAGGGAAGCATGTTGCGTGAATGTGTAGAAGGTATTACTAAGAATGCTAAGCAGGAGAGGATCAGCGTCTAATTTTAACTGCCAGTAAAGCTCCCTGTATTCAGACCTGGTCTCCCATTGGGAGACTGGTTCGCCCCTGGTTTCAATGCTATTTCTATTTAATGTTTTAAACATACAAGCATTAAAACTTAAGGTATGGAGTTCATAAGATAATTTATTCTGTTTAGATATGTTTACATTTTATACTTTTATACATCTTTGTTTATAAATTTGTTGAACCTATTTTGCATTTTTTATCATGAAATTGTGGGGTATGACTTTAAAACTTTACTTGGGTACGCGTTACCTTGATACTTTGAGTACTATTGGGTTATTCAGATCATGTGATAGCCCAGGAAGTTATAAAATGTCTGTTTGTTTTCAAGAATTTTCTCATGAAGTCTTACATTTTACAGACCAAAGTGCTCAACAAATTACTTTACCGCACACCTGGTGTTTTGGTATACAGCTCACTTTGGTTGTACTTGGCTGTTTTGTGTGCTGGGCCGCTATTGTTGTTTGGTGTTAGGGATACTGTACTATCTATGAAAAAAGTTAAATTCTATTATAGTTTCAAGTGTTTAGTTACTGGAAGGGGGTTAGGGATGAATTTTGGCAGAGATATAAAAGTTCTTTAATGACTGTCCAGAATTTTTTAGGGTTGTGTTTATTATTGTTATGAAAGTTGTTGTATTTTTATTTTCATTTATTTGCTTTTTAGTATGGTTGCAGGGCACTCTGAAGTTTTCAAGATATTGTGGGGTTTTAGATTTTTTTTGTCATTTTGTCTTTCCATGCATTTTCTCTATCCTGCATTAGCATTCTAATCTTTTTGGATAGCCAAATGGCACCATTTGTTTTTAGTCTCTTCTAGGAGGTGTAATGTTATTTAAGATATTTAGGAAAGGTGTATTGAATTAATTTACAGGATCATCTAAGTGAAGGATTTTTAGAATGTTTCAGTTAAGAGACGACAAACTAGTAATAAATATTTCTGGGTTAATGTTGGACAGGTTGTGGGAGATGGTCACTGAGAGATACTGTACCTGTGCCGAGGAATTTGCAAGGGTCTGAAACTAGGATCCCATCTAATATGGAGTTTGACATCTTGCTATAATGTAGGAGGCTATTAATTAGTGTGAAAATGTATAAATTCATGTTAGATGTAGTCGACTTAGAGGTTATGCCCAACTGACATCACCTAGTAGTATTTTTTTGTGGAATTGTTATGGATATCCAATGTAGGATGTAAAGGACAGTGATACATGTCTGTTTATTTTCAGGAAAGTAATAAGAATCCCTGCTGAATTGAAGTTTGGTACTGGTTTGTTGTAGGGAGAACTGTGGTGGTAGTTGGAAAATATTAAAGTAATGCCACTACCTTTCCCCTTTTTATAGTTATTATGGATGATATTAGAGCCAGGTGGTGTAGTTTCAGTGTCATTTATGCTGGGTTTAAGCCAAGTTTCAGTTATAGCAAGAATATCAGGCTTGTGTTGGGTAATTCAGATATGTAGTTCAGGATTTTTATTTCTTACGCTTCTAATATTTATGGCAACAAAAGTTAGATTACCAGGGTTGGGATTAATCATTGTGGGGTTAGAGCAGTGTGTGTAACAGAATTATCTTGATCTTGGTTGTGATAGCTGGTGTCAGGATTAGGCCAAAGGTCTCCTCCTAGGTGGATTTTAGTATACAGGGGCATCACTGACTCTGTTTTTTTTGGAGTGTATTTTTCTACTTAATTTTATTTTGATTTGAGATGAAATGGAGTTAATCAGTCTATATTTGGGGTAAAGTGAGGAGCACCCATTAAATAGGTTTGTGTGATGTGTGGAGAGCTTATGGAGGAAATATAGCTAAGTGGCTGGGACAGAGTTGGAGAGATGCTGAGAGCTATTACTGAGCTATGGTAGAGTCATGATTGAGAATAGAGGATGAGCTGAGGAGTAGCATGATTAAGTAAAGAGATCTGTACTTTATTGGTGGCAAGTAGTAGGGAGCAGGAATCAAGAATGAAGCAAGAAGCTGCAGGGTTATAGGATATTTACTGGTGGTGGAGTCAAAGATGGTAGAAGGTAGGTTGGTAGGAAGGAAGTATTTTCTATGAAGGAAGAGAGTTAGGTTGTCCTGGTAATTTCTCTTATGTTTCTGAAATGTGAGATAGTGGGATAAGAAAGGATAGAGTATGATAATGTAGCTGAGATCGGAAGAAGTGAGAGTTTGAGGAAAATTGTTTTTACATTATCAGATATGCTGAAGTACAGAATTAGTAAGTGTATATCCATCTACTCTCTGGCGTTTTCCACTATTAGGTAGATATCCAAGTAAGGGAAAATAAACTGCTGATGACAGAATTCTAACATAGGTAAAAAAAAAAATGCAAGCATGTAATCTGAAAATTCCAGGATGTTGAAGCCAAGTTGAAGGGCTGAGAACTAAAATGAAAACAGTACCAGTCCGCATGGTGACATGTTGTAAGTATACATGTTCCAGGAATAAGAACAACCATCCAAACAATCTCTTCTTTCCTCCTTAGCCTTGGCTAGCAAAACTTTCCTTGTGCTCTATAAATCCACTTATCTTCCTTATCTTTTCTGCCATGAGCATGTCCACATCACTCCATCGGGAGCTGAACACTTTCCAGATGGAAATTCCTTTCCATAACCTGATATTTTATCCTACAAATGTGTGTGGTGGTGGTGGTGGTGGTGGTGGGGGTGGTCAGCTGCCAGAAGGCAATCATTTGCAGCTGGTTTAGATTTTCTATTACTGACCTAAATATGGCAGCTGACACACACACCCACCAAAGACAGATCCATCCTACAACGCCCTTCCAATATACGTGCAGATTCACAACCCATATGCTGCACACTACAAGACCCCTACTATAGTGGACTGAACCTCCTCTTTCCCCAAACGGGTGAGCCAGCACTCGTTACTCACTGCTTTCCTCTCCTGCTGGCACCTCTAACACCTATGTTGACAGTTTATCCTGTGATATTTGTACTGCAGTCAGAGATTTCTCTCCAAGTCACTGATCTGGCCACCATCCAACCAACTTTGTTAATTAATATACTAAGAGGCTATTAATATACTAAGAGGTAATACACATATCCAGTGTTCTGCCAGCCTAGAAACCTTCCTCCTCCATTAACCTGTTCAAGTACTTCTTTGTGGTACTTTATTTAGCCCCCACCCTCATGTCACAGTTTCTGTGTTTGTCACAATCATTGCCATGAGCACTACAGTATTAACAAAGTAAAACACAAACACCCTAAGACAATATCAGGGGGTTGTTATAACACCAAATTCCAATGCAAACATGCCCTGTCAGACATGACTCAGTGGAAACAGTAACTGGAAATTTCTGGCTGATGAAAATATACATAAGTTGTACACTTGAAAATACAGAAAATAAAAACAAATGAAAAAGCAAATAAGCAAAGGAAAAAAAAATAATAGAAAACTCAAAAAATGAGTGAAAACTAAGATGCTAAGCAAGGTCCTGCTGCTCCTAACTCTGGAAACTCTAAACCACAATTCATATTTAATGAGCATATAAACAAATATTGTAATATGGGCCATGAAATATCATTGTGCAATTGTTACACCAACCAATAGAAAATAAAAAGGGATACTATGTCAATGCAACATCACAGTACTCACATACAAAAGTAAATTAGATGAAATGCTCAATTTAAAGTAGGACATGTAGTTAAGAGTTATAACTGTTTTGTTGCTCTAGAACGTCACTATAAGCTTTCTGAGAGTCTTGGTATGGTATCCTCTGCTTCCTTCTAGCACCCAATAATATTTTTAGCCTACAAAGAAAAAAAAATGATCTGAGATACAAGTGTAAGCCAAGCTTCAACTGTATGTGTTTCTCTCTATCCTCTTTTGCTTTCTGTCACCTAAAAGATGGGTATTAAAACTGGCACACCCTTACACTGCGATACTACAGGATAAATATAGTCAGTCGAACACCTCCCTTTGTGGCTATATTTACTGAAAGAATTGCTGCTGTTCTGAGAAGCCCTAAGAACCTTCATGTTCCACAAGTATTGGTTTCTATAGTGGCTTTTGGAAAAGAAATTACAAGTTAAATATCCTCATATGTGCACTCCTGAAGTGTTCAGTGCTTCCCAATACCATTATTTACAAATGATGCGCAACTTATTCTCAGCTGAAATTATCATGAATTAATGGCATTATGGACATGATATTAAATCAAGGCCCACTTTTATGCCAAACCCATGTGCCACAAGGAAGAATGCTAACATGAGACATACGAAGTCTCATACATGTTTCTGCATGTCACAACATTCAGCCATCCACTCCCATATACAATAATACAGAGTAATGTGTGAACTTAGGGGAAACTCTAGTCTGTGTAGGGTGCGTGTGAAATGGCTTGGTCTACTATGACACCCGCACCTATCCCTGATATCAGTCATGTGCAAATTCCACTGTCCCTGTCCAAGGCAAACTGTGTTTTAGGATGAACAAGTTAAAATAGTGTTTTTTAATTTGTGTGGTAAATGAAAATTCAACTACAGCCATGGGAAGGCCAAAGTGCCTACTCTCGGAGTGCCTTAAAATCAGGAGGTATTCCTGTCAGTCTGAAAACCTCATTTCCCTTCCCAGACATCATAATGTGCAGTGGTATTTCAGGATGTTTTACAGGGTTCCCCTATCTAATTAAATCAATACTCACTTTCTTACTCCCCATCATACAAACACTGCTCTTTCATTTTACATAATTCAGACAACTGTTTTCCAGCCTTAAACCTCCTAAGCAAAGAACTCTGTCAACAAATTTTCTGTACAGCAGTAGATCTATCTTACACTGTCCTGCTGATTCCAAACAGCAATACAAAGGAAATATTACAACTTTCACAGTCTAGCACCTCTCCTCCAGTACAAACTGTTAACAACTCCCACTTTATATTACACCAAATGGTAAGTATTTCTCATGCACAGTTCACATTAACTAGCATTACTCAGGATGCCCCTGTGTGTTATTAAAAATCGGATAACACAACAGCAAATTGCTCACAAAGGGGAGGGTAATTATGGAAATGGCTCCTGACTAAGGCCAGGAGAGTGCCAAACTTAGAATGGAAAAATAGGAAATGAAATGCTCTGCTGATACTGGGAACATAGCAAAATGGGTACACTACACTATGGAAAGGCTGCAGGTCTCTGCGCTAAAACTGAAATATTGAGCACATTCTTGTCCTGCACACTGTAGGGATGGAAGAATGGAGGAGAGCAGGTGTACTATGTCAAAATGCACACTGTCTTAGCAGAAAGGATCGTGGATGTGCCTTAGAGAACAAAATGACATTTTATATACAACACCCAATGGCAAGGGAAGGCACCACTCTGTGGGGAATTCAGTACTTATTAAAAAAAAAAAAAAATACTGAAATGAAGGTGAATTAACACGTTACAAAACAGGGTATGAGGTATAATGGGATTCACTGAACACGTTACAAAATAGGGTATGAGGTATACTGGGATTCACTGAACACATTACAAAACAGGGTATGAGGTATACTGGGATTCACTGAACACGTTACAAAACAGGGTATGAGGTATAATGGGATTCAGTGAACACGTTACAAAACAGGGTATGAGGTATACTGGGATTCACTGAACACATTACAAAACAGGGTATGAGGTATACTGGGATTCACTGAACACGTTACAAAACAGGGTATGAGGTATACTGGGATTCACTGAACACGTTACAAAACAGGGTATGAGGTATACTGGGATTCAGTGAACATTACAAAACAGGGTATGAGGTATGCTGGGATTCAGTGAACACGTTACAAAACAGGGTATGAGGTATACTGGGATTCACTGAACACGTTAGAAAACAGGGTATGAGGTAAATTGGGATTCACTGAACACGTTACAAAACAAGGTATGAGGTATACTGGGATTCAATGAACACGTTACAAAACAGGGTATGAGGTATACTACTGGGAGTCACTGAACACGTTACAAAACAAGGTATGAGGTATACTGGGATTCACTGAACACATTACAAAACAGGGTATGAGGTATACTGGGATTCACTGAACACGTTACAAAACAGGGTATGAGGTATACTGGGATTCACTGAACACGTTACAAAACAGGGTATGAGGTATACTGGGATTCACTGAACACGTTAGAAAACAAGGTATGAGGTATACTGGGATTCACTGAACACGTTAGAAAACAAGGTATGAGGTATACTGGGATTCACTGAACATGTTACAAAACAAGGTATGAGGTATATACTGGGATTCACAGGACATTACCAAAGTTAATGAAGCTTTATTATACTTTCGTGTAGTCAGCTGTCAAGTTGGGTGTAGTTCTGCCAATAGCACAGAGGCAGTCTAAAAAAGGATCTAAAACAATAACAAGGTATAAATCAAGGGTCATAAATGGTCTAAGTCTGAATCAGTTTAAACACGCACATGCACAGTCACTTGGGGGTGACACAGAAATACTGAAGTACGCATGGCCAGGTGGGTTTTAGTTTACAGTTGAAGAGATGTGCTATAATACCTCTGCCTGATGATGAAGACAGGAATTACAAGGAAATATTTGGCTTTTCTGATCTTTACTTACTTGTCTAACCTTGAGGCAGATGCACTGAATAACCTCCCTGAAATAGCATTATTTTGAAAAACAAAAGTCAAATTTAGAAAAATGGAGATAAATTTTAAAATAATTTCAGTAAAGGATATGATAATACAAGGTGTTAAACAGTTTAACTAAAAGAGAGGAGGACAGTCAGTTGCTTTTCTCTGAGAGAGAGAAATAAGAAATGAAGCAGCTGGTCCAACACAACTTAAAATGTGCATGTTAGCAAGTCTGAAAAGAGCACATGTGAGACCAGTTATAATGTACTGGCTGAGGAATGACACGGAGGACAGACATATTCATATACATTACATACATTCCTCCTGCGAGTCAAAGAATTCTGTAGTTCTCTCTCTCCAGCTCTTCTCATGCATGGCACTGACAGCACCCCAAAGACTGCGTGTTAACTACCACCCCTCCAACACCACTGCTCACTATTATACATCTCCAGAACATTTAACCCCCATGTGCATAAGCACAGAGAGCATCACACCATGTTACGACTTACTTTAAATAGCTTGATTTACTATGCCAAGTGTGAGTCATGGAATATTTTCTAAGCAAACTACTCCCCTCATGCTCACACAATGTATATGCAAAGGAATCCCCAATAAAAATAACTTCAATACTCCTCTTCTTCTCCTTTTATCTTCGTCTCCCCTGCTGACCACACCCTTTTTATTACTTATCTCTCCCATTATCTACCTTTCCTAATTATTAATAAACACCCTTGTCTCAAGTCATTCTGATATTCTCCTACCTCTTTTACTGCTATCTTCAACACTTCGCCCATCTCTTCAGTTCCCTTATCTTACCAATTGTTACACTAGAAAATCTTCATTGCCTTTTCCTGCCACTGCTGTTTCACCTGTTTACATCATTTACAAGAGATTTTTCTTCTTCATACATTTCAACAGCCTCACTGCCTTCTTGTTTGTATCAAGAATAACTTTGACCCACTGAAGCTTACCCCTGTCACACTTCTAACATTCTTTTATTTACTAGCCCACCTTTGTGGTGTAAAGGCGTAAAGCCCTGAGTATGACTTAGATGGTCTGAGTAAGAAGAGATTACTGGGCACTTGACCTGTTGGGTGGGGAATGTAAGAGTTAGCAGCCAATGAACTGGTTGGTTGTTTTGCCACATGAGAGTGAAGGTAGAGGAGGACATTTTACACCTATGTGATGACACAGGTACCCATGTCAACCAAAAAGGAGAGGTTTGGGTTTAAATGTAACTGAGGGCACAAACACTTCCATAACTGCCTGAATTATGGCTTTCTCTGGTCAGCTTTCCCACAATGCTAAACGGAACCAAAGGAACAGCCAAAACAGCACAAATCCAAGGCAAGCAGGACAGTAGATTCAATGTACATTTAATAAATCCAATGAAATGCAATAAAAGCAGGTACACAGTAAAACACACCAAATATCCAGTTAAGCGCACTTTCACCTAGTACAATACCTGATTTCCTCAGAACGTTCTGAGGAAGCCTGGTATTGTATTAGGTGAAAATGTGCTTAATTGGACATTTGGTGTGTTTTACTGTGTACCTGCTTTTATTGCATTTCATTGGATTTATTAAACATACATTGAATCTACTGTCCTGCTTGCCTTGGATTTGTGCCGTTTCCCACAATGCTAAAAACTCCCTAAGTGGTGCAAGAATGAATGGTCTCAAGACCAACAGAAGTGGGTCTGATACTCAGCAAGCAAAAAGAGATAAAAGGACTTGGGGGGGGGGGGGGTAAACAAAAAAAAAACCTGATTACCTACTCTGTGCCTGAGATTTATCCACAGCTACATGAACTCATTTTGAGTCAGCCTGCTACAAACATTACAAATGCTTTTCTCCATAACTCCGAACCATAGTGCAGCCTCACAGCCTCCCTCCAAACTTCAACTCTTTCTCTCTCCTTTCCCCTCACTTCCAGTCCCCTCACAACATTTTTATTTAATAATTAGTAATGATCTCTCTGTTTACTTACTTTATGGTTTCCAGCAGTAAAGCACTTTTAATCTTCCTTCTCCTAATAATTTATTTGTTTTAAATTACTCTGTTGATCAGTGTTGCCTTGGTCATGTAAGCTTTAATGTATTGTGGGGTAAAATTTAACCTAGGTAATAAAAGAATCATCAACAAGTATAGTTAGGTTCATTCACAAAACCTTACAGGCCCTACACACAATGTCTTTTATAGATGGTTTATGACTACTAGTCACTATGACGTATTCCCTATGAAACTCTCAGATGAAAAGCATGCTCACATGTATACAATACTAGCACATTATGCACAACTTAAGGAAAAGACACAAGCCAAAACACAGGAAAGCAACAAGGTAAGCATCACTGGGGAGAGACAAAAGGACAGAGGTGAAGAAGCCTTACACTCCAGCATGACACACGAGCACAGACACCAGCCCAGACACCAGGCTCTGTGGTGTCACCGTTGGAAACAGACAGATCCTGCCGAGGTGGGTACAGTACCTGAGTCTGTGCACAAGGAGCAGCCACCGGTTCCAGCTATGACAGCAGTGTAGTCAGCAGAAAAAAGTGAGAGAGAGAGAGAGAAAAAAACAGAAATGAGTGAAAAAGGAAGCAGCATTAAGAAAAGGAGCAATAATTAACAGACTGCAGTGATACTGGTAATAGATAAACACTTTTTTTTTTTTTTTTTTTTTACACACATCACACTGCTGGAATTTATATAAAATCAAATCCTAGCCTACCACACTGCTGTCAGTAGCCATATAATCAGTAGCATAACTTCTCAATGACATAAGATGTCAGTCAGTAACAGCAGTCTCCTCTGCCCTCCCCTCCCCAATTACAATCACCCAGGTCCAGCAATGTCAGGCAATGTTTCCTCCTCGTTTTCTGTCAGAAAGTCCCTGATGGAAATCACTGAGATCAACAGACAGACTAAGCACTTGTACACTGTCACAAGTCACTGTTCCCAGTTTAACGTGCTGTATGTCATTTCCTCCTTAATACTTAACCAATGCTAATGCAGTTCTAGTCATGGCTTAGTGCCTCCCAAATAACATGTGACAGATAACAGTATTATAGTGGCAACAGTGTAAAATACTAACATGTTCTGAATAAACAAACATCATAATGATTAATAATATCTTAATACATGCAACTAAACAAATTACAGATAACTGCAGCCCCAGCCATCCACTGACAGCATTGTTTTTGTTTTACTGCCATTCTTCTTTCTCTGTTGTGTACATTTCTCACTCCACCACTGTTTCATTGTATGTACACTGGCATAGCTTGGGGGGTGCAGCCATAGCTTACGATTAATGTGAAGGTACTTTCTAGAGAAATCAGATGAAAAACATGCTCATAAGTGTGGGACTGAAAAGGGTTTTTTGCATCAGTCCAGGTATCTGGTTAACAAATTAAATTAATAAATTAATCTCCAAAAGCAGGTGAACCCAACATACTTTTGACCTGCACCAGTCTTCAGCACTCAGGTTAAATGTCTCTTCCACCAAACACATGCATGCACAAACCTTAAGTGATTGTTTGACTTGAGGAAAAATAAAATAAGAGACCCATATATTTTGCTGTTGACAAACACGGTAACAAAATCTGTTACAAGCAAAAAAAATCACCAAATGAAACAGTAACATTGATGCTGCTATATCCAACAAGCCTTTTAAAATGATAGAACTTGCAAGTTTAAAACCACTGCAGGCAACTTTACCATTTTAAGTATTATAATGCATCAGACTAAGTGTATTGATGCCCTGTGGTACAAGAACAGTAAATACAGTAGCAAGTAGAACAACTCTTCATATGAAAAAAAAAAAAACATGCAAACCATGATCTGTGCCTTGAGTCTAGTACCAAGGCCCTCATTTAACTTCACTTTGGTAGCCTCTTCATCTAAAATAATGTTAGACTTCATTATTTCTCAGGTACATTATTCTGCAGCTCTCTCTCATTCAGGTGCACATCATTTGTGCTCTGCTTCTCTTGTTCAGATGCACACAGTTCCTGCTGCTGTCTGCATGTTTGGCTTTACAATACACATTCATTCTCCTGGTTAATGTAAAGATGTCACCTATGGCACTGCATATAACAAAATATTAACCAAAAGGACAGAGTTGTATTTGGCCATTTTCCTTATCCTGCAATCATACGCTCCATTCTCTTTCCTTCCTTCTTTCTTTCAGAAGTAGGCAGGTGAGAATACTTGTATCACAGAAACACACACACAAACTGCAGACGATGACTGATAAGCCCATCCAAGTTGCCCATTTCTCGTGACTTAATTTATCTCAATTTAACTGATTTTTCAAACTGCACATACTTTTTCTATCTGTCCTATACATTATTTACCTCTTACTATGTTTCAGAATACAACGGATCTACATTTCAGCATCCTCGGACTTTAAAACAAGACATATGGCCTGATTCAATAACGGCTATACTAAGTGTATGCTAACTGTACAATAAGTGTACACGATCTGTATTCAACATCCCTACCACATTTTTTGTGCTTTCTAGTCACTCAGAAAGATTATATTAAATATACATGCAGTCTACACTCTGTGGTAACCTTTATAAATCCCCTTCAGTATTTAAAGCTGCAAGAAAATCAGAAGGCAAACTAAAATTAGGAGGAGGAAGGTATGAGTTATGCTTGTGTTGCCTGTTCACTCAAATGGTGTACACTTAGTGTAGGCATTAATGAATCCCAGGAATAGTTTAGAAGAAACAGGTTGAGGTGTTTTATAAAAGTTATGGGAAGCTGAATAACACTTTCTCCAGAAACCCTTTTTTTTTTTTTTTTTTTTATTTATTTAAAGTAAAAAGGCTAAGCTACAGAATAGTGGCACAAAGCTCTTAAGGAAATGCAAATGTAACAGCTTTATGCATAAGTGGTGAGTCTGGCTGTGAAGAAATTCCAAATATCATTAGTGCATGTATGAAAGCAAACTGGCAAAACAATATATAGCAAGCCACACAGCAACATGAAAAGACCGGGTTACAGGGCTTCGGAGAATGAAAATGGTGGGAAAAGAAACAGCATACTAAGTATTGTTAAAATGACACTACAGTGGCACAAAGCAATGACTCGCAAAGGATAAAGAACTGTGCTTACTGGCACGCATGAAAACAGCCAATGAAAATTAGTACACCATGACCAAGTCTGACATATGCAGAGTCGTATCAGGCAGTGCAGAGATTTTTTTCTCCTACAAACTGTGATGGTGCCTGCTGTACCCACTGTCAGAACGTAAAACGTTGCTGCTCTGCTACGCAGATGTTCACTGGCCTAGAAACTACATAACACTGTCACTGGGAACAGAGAGTGTCTAAGTGGTCACCCTTTCAGCACTGAAAATATGAACAACCAGTTGTGCTTTTGTCAGCAGCAAATGTGAACCAGTAAACTAATGGGTTCACTACACTGTAGAATACATTTTCGTAAACTTGTTCCAGTTAAGGTGTGGTAACGTGTACCAGGGTATGACCTATTTACTATAAAGCATTAATGTTTTTACTTACTACATAAATCATAATAACCCCCCCCCCCTTTTACAGGCCGGAAAAAAGTGTGTTTTTTTTTTTCACAATCAGTACTGAAGCACTACTGTTGCTTAAAAATGGTGAAATGACAGATTCAAAAACAGGCAAGCCACCAAAACACTGTCAATGGATTTGGATTTATTGTCCCAATGACTGCAGTCTGTAATCCAAAATAATGTCACAAACTGTCCATACAGGGCTAGTATCTGGCAAAAACCAGATGAAAGAACAAGGGACCATCTATCGGACATGAACATCTACTGAGACTATTTGGTACTTATGTATTATCGCAACCACAGTGTGTCTGTATTATTGACAGCATTCTCGTCAACATTCCGTTCTTAACTGAAAACACTGTGTTGCCAAGAATGCTGTGAATGCATGTGTGTGAGAATGCATGGTTGCAATACGAAGCAGTGATCAACTATAGTTTGTCAACATTTAGAAAGAATGTACGATAAAAAAACACTCATTATTGCTTGTGGAGTCCAAGTTATAGCTTTCCACTTTACTCTAAGGCCAGCTGTACAAGACATCCTAACTTTTTGTCTAATGTTTCAGAAGCCTGGAGATGTTCTTTGTGAATGAGTGACTATACAGATGGCTTTGGCTATGTGTCTCACTAGGTAGGCAATGTAGAAATGGTAGTTTGTTACTGGCGGTATGGTAAAGCATACCGAGAGTGAAGGAAATGTTATCTAAAAGGGGCATAGCAGCCAACCGATAATGTGCTATTATTAAGTGTGGTTTCGATACTATAAAAAAAAAATCTATGCAATTCCTCTGCTTAAGTTTTCAATGCGGCTATGATGATATCTTGTTCTCTAAGAAGAAGAATTGATTAAAACAGTGCGGGAAACAGAGATAACAGTATGAAACAGAGACTCTGGTTTACATCATCTAAGAATGCAGAGAATGTTGTGAATGCAGACACACTGTGGTTGCGATAATACGTAAGTACTGACTATTTTTCATAATTGAGATAGCTCAGCCTATGAGTGATGACATAAGCTTCCCCAGACCTCAAAATGAGCCATGGTAATGGTGGGAATCAAAGCTGTGATCACCAGTTAAATGTGCAACCATATACTTGCTCTTGGTGTAACCAGCTGAAGCTGGTTATGTTAATTTAGTCATGAAGAGGTAAATGAAAAAGGTCATCAGCTTACAATGAAAGAAGCAGCCAAGAATGTCACAGTAAAGCCAACAAGAACCCAATAGCACTCAAAAAAAGAAAGAGCAAATTACAGATGCCATGAAGATCCTCTCCAATCGTTTCTGTGCTTCATCTGCTGGGGCCAGCTGGGATTCAGAGTCACTTGCCTACAGATCAAATTACCAAAAAAATTTAGCTGTCATGTTATCAAATATACTTGGTGGATTTGATTCTGCATTTCACAATAAATTACAAATTTTAAAACACAGAAGTCTAGTTAATACACTGGCTTCCCATAAGATCATTGCTTCCCATAACAGCACTGAACAACGTGCCTTCACAGACCCAGAATGTTTTACAGGATTTCTATTCTGCTGCAGAGGTTATGCAGTAGTACAGTAGTCATGTAATTAATTTTCTTTCAAATGCATCTGTTTCCTTTCATATCTTTTCCTTTAGTTTTAAATTACAAGTCTCTCTCAACCAATCAAGTCTACATTTGATACTATGCATACTTATTTATGCAAACAATGGAAAAAAGTAATTGTTTACAACAGAAACTGTAAGAACTCCATTTTTCTTTTTTAATGGTGTTACTGCAAACCATTAGTTCAAGTGTACACTCGGGCATGTAGGTGTCAAACAACCCAATGCATTTGGACGAACACAGCTCCCCTCAGTCCACATTACCAAGGCGTATGACACCCTGGGCATGAGTGCTCCACAGACACACTTGTGCATCTTCCCCTACCCACCATTCCCTGCTGGTGCTGGAATGTTACACAAGTAGACTGCAGCTCATGTGCTGTCTAAATATGAAGGCTACAGATGCATCCATCTTGGTTATAACATGACTTTAGTCTATTGTCAGTTACAATAACTTTCTGTTGGACTGTATCAACAAAGTTCAACTACATTTTAAAAGTGCAACATTCAGGGAATTAGTAAAACGGGAACAAGAAGCAATGTAGTTTCTAACTGAAAATGTAAAAGACTGGCATCCTGAATAAATTCTAGAATTCAAAATCTACCCAGGTAAACTTCAGGTTAAAAAGGCTAAGATTTTTTTTTTTTTAAATGCAGTTATTTTATTTCTACTAGAGCAAATGTAAACGAACGTGGATGTAGTTGTTAATTAGGTAACAGCTATGAGGACTTCATTACAGTTCTGGGCAACTGTTCTGCACTAAAGAAAACATTCCACACTGTGTGAAACGTTTGGCTTTCTTGTTAAGAAATCTCTTGCTTATTATTAGTTTAAAGAAAGAGACTGATAAACTGGTACTTCGATTTAGCAGCAACCTAGCATGCCACTTTAGACATTTTTTCCACACACACAGACTTTTTAAAATACATCACAAAACAAAAAACAGCAAAGATGCCTGTGGCAGACGGTATCACAGCACTCTACACTGCTATGGCAACAAACACATACTAAAAGCAAATGAATTAATAACATTTAAATTTTAAAAATAACTGAAAACAGGGAAGGTTTGCTGATAGTCTCCCATGCAGAAATTAGGGTTTTGTTCTCAGCCTAGCCCTTATCACCTGTGCTAGAATGAGAGTGTATGAGAACTCCTACTATGCTGAGCTAAGATACACATATGTTTTTATATAAAGCAATATATTTGTTTACTACAAACTGTATATTATACTGCACAGATAAGCCCACTAAGCTTCCATATACCAATCAATTATGAATCACAATAAGGACAGAATAATCAGACTTTCCTATATTGCTCATCTCTCTTGTTATTTATACTAGGATTTCTTGCTAACCTCACTTGGATTATTTCTCCTGTTTATGTACTTTACACTACAAGAACTCTGTGAATGTCTTTATCATTGTATAAAAAGTATTTATGTTATGAATGTTATTACTATGTTACTGTGTTCTGTCATGATGTGGAGCTTTTCTCCCTAGGCCTTCACTGAAATTGGGTTCTCTCAGTCAGACTCTGCTGGTAAACAAATGTAAAATAAATAAATAAAGCACTGTTAATTTTTGTTGTTCACTAATGTTTTCTGAAAATCATTACCCTTATTTTCAGACACTTTTTAAAATGTTATGGAGACACACAACACAAAAAAACCCCACAAGCACATAACATTTTATTTTTTTATTTACATCATACAGCTTGTCAATAGCTAAAGAAAGGGGGTAGTGCGCTTTCTGTTACACTAAACAAACAATCTCACAAAACCACCATTCTATTTCTCTGAATTAAGTGCTTCCCCATCGTGTAAAAAATGTCAGGAAACATGTTCTGCCTCTTTGAGACTGACAATAAAACTACAAAAATATAACTGGAATTAAGAACAGATGTTCCCTGTAGAAAAGTTATTGGCAGCGAATAGACATAAATGCTAAATTTCATAGGTTAGTACTAAGCTAACTGCCCTTGCAAACCATTTTAAGCCTAGACAATTATCCCTTGTGAGACTCAAATCCTGCACCTTGTGTTTGTAAGGCAAACACCTTAGCCATTAGGCCACCCTCCCAACCTACAACTTTTGATACTACGAAACTATAAAAGAATTGCATGTATTAGTATTTATTTATGTATATTTGTTTCTGTAGTTACTCTGAGATAGGAAGACATAATGCAGACAGTGTATACCCTTTATTAAAACATCTATATATATATATATATATATATATATATATATATATATATATATATATATATATATATATTTATACATACACAAGGCATAGGTTCATACTAGGCTATCTGCCCTAGGGCATTTATAAGCCTATCCAGAGTGTGTTTGGCTTTCGCCACCCATTTTAAATTAATTTTGCTATGCCCTTTTTTGAGGTTAGTATACTGTGCCTCTGTCTAACAGTGACAAAGAAGTGATACCCGGGGTAAACCTACGATCCCCCATCCACTCATCAAGATTCCTCTTGAAGAGAGTCAATGAGGGACTCTGCCTAACCTGGACTGGGATTTTATTCCAGAGTGAAGGGAGCCTCTGGGTTATGAATCTGTCCCTCCAGCATGTCCTATTTATTTCAGTGCTGAGGTTCAAGTCTCTTGAGCGCGTAGCTCGATGGGATTTGGATTTTCTGAGGTGCAGCATGTCCATTAATTCCGGGTTGGACATGGCTTTATACGTCAGGCACAGATCACCTCTGAGCAGGCGGTGAACCACTGAGTAGAGCTGGAGTTTCTTTAACCGGGCAGCATATGGCATCTGTTTGAGCCCTTTGATCCTCTTGGTGAGGTACTTTTGGGGTCTTTTCAGTTGCTGCAGGTGTCTGGTAAGGTACATCCCAAAAGGGGCATTGTACTCAATTATGGGCCTGATGAGGGATGAGTAAAGAGGCATGATGACCTCCCCTGATCTAGATGTGAATCCCTTCATGGGCTATATAAAATGTTTTTCTAACCACTTTGGCCACGTGGTTGTCAAATGAGAGATTGCTATCAACTTGGGTCCCCAGGTCCGATTACTTCTTCCGTACTTAATGGATTACCACTTATGTAGTAATTTGTGGGCACTTTGTTTTTGCCAAAGGGGATGACTATACACTTTTTGGCGTTTAGCTTGAGGCCATGGCTCTGGCACCAGTTGTCTGTTTCTATGAGGCCCTTTTGGAGGATGCTTGTGTTGGCTGGAGAGTCGATTATGGCGCCCAGTTTGCAGTCATCTGCGAACTTGGTCAGCCACAGTCCTTCCATGTTGGCCTGTACCTCTGAGAAATATATACCGAACAAGAGAGGTCCCAGGACTGAGCCTTGTGGGATGCCACTTGTAACTGGTTTGGAGTCTGACATGGCTCCAGCAATTCTAACCATGTGGGTTCTGTCCTTGAGCCAGTTTGCAACCCATCTAGTGACATAGGGGTTTATATTTAAGCTGGTGAGCTTATCTATAATGCCCGAGTGGGGTATTGTATCGAAGGCTTTTGGAAGGTCCAGGTAGACTGTGTCGACCACCTTCCCCTCATCAATGGCTTTGGTGACTGTTTCAAAGAAATCGACCAGGTTTAAGAGGCAGGATCTGCCCTTAACAAAGCCGAACTGGGTAGGATCCAGTGTCTGTAGGTCCCCAATGTCTTCATTTATAAGGTCCATGATGATCCTTTCCATAGCTTTGCAGACCAAGCTAGTCAGGCTTATGGGGAGATAGTTTCCAGGATCCGTTGAGGCACCACCTTTGTGGAGAGGGACCACCGTTGCTGTACGCCACTCTTTGGGTACATATCCTGTAGTAAGGCTGACACTGAACAGTAGTTTTATGTTTGGGTTTAGCTCTTCTTGGAGTTCATGTAGGACGCAGCCCGGGACACCGTCTGGTCCCATTGATGCTGTGTTTTTTGCTTTGGTGAGGGCGACTCTTACCTGAGCATCTGAGATGTCGGGGGGGGGGGCAGCACTCTGCTGGGATAGATATTTGCCCTTTTGGTGGGGGGGGGGGTTTGCACTGAACCTGTCAGCTAGGATGTTGGCAATGTCTGTGGGTTCAGTGTATTTTTGTCATTTTGGACTAATTCTGAGCATATCTGGGAATTCCCACCCAGGTTCCTAACATAACTAAAGAAAGCCTTGTGATTATCCTTAGTGTCCTGTGCAATTTTTCTCTTGAAGCTGGCCTTAGATGATTTTATGAGTGCCCATAGTTTTTTGCTAATACTGATCAGAGATGCCTTCCCTTTTTGGGATTTTGCTCTATCATGTAATAGCTTCCTCCTTCTATTGTATAGTTTGTTTATGGCTGGGGTCCACCAGACAGGACATCTGCCTTTGGAGGATTGGGTCTTGGTTTTATTTGGGATTGCATGATCCATGCATTCCTGAAGGTATTCATAGAATGCGTTTATAAAGAATTCTGCGGTCTGGGCCGTATTTTCCACACGCCCGGGGGCTTTGAAGGATTCCACCTCAGTTTTGAGGAGTGTGAAATTTGCTTTAGAGAAGTTTTTCACTGTGGTTTTCTGGGCAGGGGGTGGGGTCGGGATGTGAATATCCAGTGAGGTTAGTTTATGGTCTGATCTTACCAGTGAGGGATACACTTCTGGTCTGGAGCATAGAGTCCCCATGTTGGTGATGATCAGGTCCAGTATGTTTTCCCCCTTGTGGGAGTGGTAACAAGTTGTTCCATAGCATTTGAGTTTATAAATTCTAGGAACCTTTGGGCTAGGGTGTTGGAGCTAGAGTAATGCTCCCAGTCTATGTTTGGGTAGTTGAAGTCGCCCAATATAATGGTGTTTGGAGAGACCTTCATATTTTCCAGTGTTCTCAGGAAGGCCGAGTGGAGTTCCTGGGTTTGGGAGGGTGGTCTGTAGCAGGCTATAAACTGGAAGGCAGTTTTACCCACTGTTAGTTGCACATGGATAGTCTCTGATGCTTCGTGCTGTGCCACCAACCTGGAGGTGTGGGTATCTTTGACGAATATTGATACTCCCCCTCCTTTTATGGTTCGGTCCAAGTTTTGGAGCCGAAAAGCATGGTATGAGGTATAACCTGATAGTGCTGGGGTGCTCTCACGAGCCTTGAACCAGGTTTCTGTTACTGCACAGATATCGACGTTCTCCATGCTAAGGAGAGTTTTGAGTGCATGCATCTTGAGGTTTAGACTTCTGGCGTTGAGTAGCATTACTCTTAGTTTCTTATCCCTTGTGATACCTATGGAGGTGGGTTTGTCTTTTGAGCCTTGCCTAAAAAAGGCACTATGGGGGTAGCAAGAGCCTTTGCCAATATCCGAAAGCCTAGGGGTGATAGGTGCAAGCCGTCCCTAGCGAATCATCGTGGCTTGTCGAGCATGTCATCCCAGGCTGACAGGCATTGGATCCCCTTTGAATGACACCAATACTTAAGCCAATTGTTGAAATTGATCATCTTGTCTTCATATTGTGGCATCATTCTTGGTGAAGGTAAGATGCTACTTAAGGTCAGGGTCATACCAGCCTGGGCTACATGCTCAGAGAGCTCCTCTTTTGTCTCTTTTCATGTAGTCCAGGGAGGTACGTCTCAAGTCATTCACACCAGCATGAACAATGACCGAGTCATATTTGTACTTGCCTTGGAGTGATCTGAGTGCTTGTGTTATGTGGCAGATCCTAGCGCCCGACAGGCAGCTCACCGTGACCTTCTCCTTGTTCAGCCTGGTGAGTGGGACGTCAGTGTGCCTGACGATAGTCACCTATTACAAGTGTATCAGGTGTGTTGTTTAGCCTTAAGGGCTGTGACTGTTCGGCACACTGGCTTTGTGAGCTATGTGTTGCATGTGTTTTGTTTTGGGGTAGCGGTTGCTTGGGTGTCTGCTTTGGAGGTCTCTGCTGCTTAGATTTTTATTTAGAGCCTCCGAGTATGTTTTTGTGTGTTTATGTGTTTGGTTTGCTGTCGTGGTAGGTCTATGTGAGACTGGAATTGTAGTGAGTGTGGTTTCCTTTTCCTCCTAACTGGTTACGCCAGTACTGAGTTGAGAGATCTTAGCCTCCAGTTTGGCTATATGGTTGCATCTCTCACATGTTTTGGAATTTGTTGGGAGGAAGAGAGGGATGTCTGTATACATGAGGCAGTTGTAATATTGCCTCAAAATTCCCAGATTCACCAGCTGGACCAGAGAGGAGATTGACAACTGACCTTTGGACATGCTAGGATAGCATTGGGAATTCCTTTATAATTGAAAAAAAGGGCCAATGGGGAACAAGGTACTCAAGGGGAGTTTGTGAGGGTGTAGTGCTTTTAATTTTTTAGCGCTGACCTATATAATTGCTTTAGTGAGCAAGTGCCAGGTAACTTAAATGCAATGTGCTACAGGTAACTTAAATGCAAAAACGACAAACAGTAACTTTCATTCAAGTGAAACAAGGAAATAAGTACAGTAAGCAATGCAGATATCACTAGGGATCCACAGAAGTAATGAAAAGCCGCGTTTAGGTGGAATTAGCGTTTCAGGGAAATAACAAGCAAACAAAGCTAGATTCAGCAGGCCTGGATCTAGTCTATGCTACAGCAAACAAGGTGTACCAATTTCAGTAAGAAACAGTTCAAATATGCAGGCACTATAAGCCTTTAACCAGAAATTCCCAGCTCAGAAGGGCAGTGTCCCGCCTCTCCTCCCACAAGAGTGCACACCACAAACCTTCTTAATGTACAATAACTGGCCTGAAGCTCAAGTGCTTAAACCAGAACTAATACACTTTTAGAATAACAGACACTGAGCCCTCAATCAGCAGTTCCAAACTTAGAAGGATGTAAGCTACCTGTCCTGCCACCACAGTGCAGGCCACAAACCTTCCTAATGTAAAACAACTGATCTGAAGCCCAAGTGCTTAATCCAAAAGACTTAGAATGATAGCTACACTTTAATCACGTTACTACCAAGCAGTAATAAATACAATTGAATACTTTAAAGAATGCCTGGATTAGTGCTCAAGTTATACAAACAAAGCTAGATTCAGCAGGCCTGGATCTAGTCTATGCTACAGCAAACAAAGTGTACCAATTTCAGTAAGTAGCAGTTCAAATATGCAGGCACTATAAGCCTTTAACCAGAAATTCCCAGCTCAGAAGGGCAGAGTCCAGCCTCTCCTCCCACAAGAGTGCAGACCATGAACCCTCTTAATGAAAATAACTGGCCTGAAGCCCAAGTGCTTAAACCAGAATTAATACACTTTTAGAATAACAGACACTGAGCCCTCAATCAGCAGTTCCCAATTTAGAAGGATGTAAGCTACCTGCAGGACAGCACAAGCAACTATACTTGTGTAATTTCTTGTTGCTGTAAGCCTGCATACACAGTTGCCATCTAGTCCTCCCAAAATCAGTGTTACAACATGCAAGAAACTGTATTGGTGCATTTTCATGCTCAAAAATACATAAAATTCACTATAACTAATGTTTCACCTTGAAATCTAAATGAATTTTGCTAAGCAAATCTGCAATTTAGTATTATAGTATTCAAGGTAAAAATAAGCAAATCTTCTGAAACTTGTTACTTTCTGCTGGAAACTAAGGTAAGATATCTGAAATTACTGGTGTTTTTGTCCTCATGTTGTTAAAAATGACAGAAAAAGTGTGCAAAATATTCAAGAAATCCATGGAGGTTACAATAGCTTATTTAACAAAAGCTGAAAGAAGAAGTTGTCTAATGAAGCAAATAACTACACAAGTGACTGAAGCAAATAATTGTTAATAAAAATCAAAAATTTCTTCAGGTTAACATCGCTTCTCATACCCATAAACCTGAAACTGTAAAAGTAATCTGTGTTAACAGTCAAGTAAAACAAACCTAAAATATTAGCAAAGAACTCCTTTATATCAAATCCCAGCTGTACAGGTAATGTCCACAAGGAATGCAACAAGCATTGTGGTGTATTGTGCATGTCTCTCTGTATGCAACTCAGCCATAGCCTTGCCCCCTTCAAAACACCACCATCACCCCTGGTATCCCCTTTCTCCACATGGAATCGGATACAAATCCCCACCCCTACTTGGTTCCTTCAGTGCACTAGATGCTGCTCAAAATGGGCTTACATGGGTCAAAGTCAGGACTTTTTCATTCTGCACAACAGAGCTGTGGCCATCTATGCTGAATGTCTTGACTGATTTATCACAAGCCTGGAAGAACATAGACACTTTGCTAGACATTTGTTAGAAGTTTTTAATGTTCTCAAACCCTGCTGTTAATTGTCTAAGGAATTTCTTTCACAGCTTTCTATTAAAAAATAAATAAATGAACTTGTGCTAATGAATGGTAAGAGGTAATGAGGCCAGTTTTGGCAAATCCCAAAAAATTCTCACTGTGTGTACAATGTCACACTGCTGTATCACACTACTTTATAACCGCAACACGTCTATAAAGTCTAGATGGTGATTAAATATAAATGTGGTCTAGCTTCACTGAGGTGTATGCTCAGACTAAAGTTCATCTACAAAAAATGTGCATCACATAACGCAGCTCATTGTAGCAACTTCACTCGCATTAAATCTATCTATACCCATTATATTATGCTACACCCCCTTTTCCTACATTAAATACATATAAACACAACAGAGTATATTATGTTGTAATGATCATATTAAATTAAGAAACTTTATACAAGGCATGTTACTTCGAAACTAAATGTTGCATATGTATTTTAATAAATGAAATGTTAAGTCCTTAGAATTATTTTTAACCTGAACTGACCATATTTGTTTTTTTTCCCATAACTGAATAATTAATTTAACATGGTTATTTACACTGGACATCTCGTCTTCCTTCTTACGATAGTCCCAGCTGAACCACAACTTGTCTTCCTTCTTACGATAGTCCCAGCTGAACCACAACTTTTCTTAGAGACATAAAGGGTGGATTTTTTTCACAACCTCTTCATTATGACAGTTCTCACAGTATCTGTCTTCCTGTTACAAGACTGGATGCAAACATTCTGGTTGCTGTTCCCAAAAGAGCGTCAACTTTGATGCATTTGTCTTGTACACATATCTGCGATTCATTTTAAACAGTGTTTCATCTTCCCCATAAACACCAGAGTGTCTTGATTTACCAGTTACTTCATCTTCAGGCATAACCTCACAACCTGGATTTCAGGTAGTCTTTTAGAGTTTCTAGCAAAGTCACATTCCAGTCTTTGCAGCATTTCCTCTTATTTTTGACAGATACAACAATTACAAATATGCCCAGTGCAGTAAAGCAAGTGAGAAAGACTTTTTTAAAAAACTGTAGCAATCCAATTGCTACATTTACACAAAGCTTTGATGCTGGAATAGAGAGAAGAATGTAATAGTTGCACTTCATGATCACACCCTCAACACCTTGTGCCCAGGTTGGCTACCCCACTTTGCCCCATCCTTGCTACACTTCTGTGTATGCAGACTATTCTTGCACAATTTTTCTGAATTCTTGAAGCAAAAATGACTGTCAAATATGACACCATCAGATATCTCAATAATACAGACTTTACTGCACTGGGCATACTTGTAATTGTGTCTGTCAGTTTGTTTATTTCAAGTAACTTGAAATAGTAATCCCCACATATGACATACTCTGAAAAGGAACAAATCACTGCCTGCTGAGCTCCATGGATGACCTGGTTTAGAACTTGTATTTCTTCTCCTGGAATTTTTTTATGGTATGCACTACGGAAGGCACAGCTCTGTAATAACATTCTACACCAGTTAACATTCCTGGCCAATACAGTACATCTCTTGCCTTTTCTGGCACCTTACAAGTCATGGACATCTTTCATATATCCCTCAGGCATTTATCTTCTCAGTTTATTTATGTACTGTTCATTTACTTGTGTAATGTTCATATATTTATTATATTTAAATGCTGATAACCTAAGCATTTTACATAAAAATAAGAAAATAAAACATCTATTAAAAATAGATTATTCTATGTTCCTCGTCGTGTTTTGCTGTATATTATCTTATGCTATCCATTAGGTATTACCAGACATCTATTCTGTATAACTTGTTGATGTCTACCTGTTGATCTATGTCATTTTATCTGGAGCTTTTCTCCCCAGGCCTCTGCTGAAAATGGACCTGTGCCCAGTCTGACTTTTCCAGTAAACAAATGCAAAATAAATAAAATAAATAAACAGCCTAGCTCATACATAAATTGGCTAAGACCAAGCATACAATTAGAGTTTAAAAAGGTCAAAGTTTAGAATGGCTCATCTGCTAGGATTTAAACAGACCCACCTGAAAATATGGCATTTTAGGGACCTTCTAAAGGAGGTTTCCAGATTCATAAGCCTCTATCAGACAAGCTACACGCTAAAAGGTCCTAAAGCACTGGCACTAAATAAGTAAAGGACAGCTGCTTGGGGATGAATATTTTGTCAGCTCTGACCATTTTGCTCTGGATGCAACTTTTTTATTGCTTGAAAGAAAAATAGGTGAAGTTCTTATTTTCTTCCCTTTTTAATGTTTTTTTGCTCAGGCCATCCTTTCACTATAGCAGTGAGGGATAGATCTGCTCTGACAGATCTATCATTATGGACATAACTTTCTGTATCGGGGATAGAGGAGGTTCATCCTTGGCAACAGCAGGACAAAGTTCCAAGCTGATTCTCCTGGTTGGTCTCCTTAAAATGACTCCTCCAAAGAAAGGCCACTTTATACTTCCTTGCAGAAGTACTGAAACAAGACCAGATAGATGTTACACAAATATCATTTAGAGCTGCATTCTGGAAAAAAAAACTTCTTGCAGAACGAGCCTCTGGATTTGAAATGAGAGGATTACTGTACCTGGCCACAAAACTGAATGCGGTCAGCCACTTGGCTAGGGTACCCTTAGAAGCTTTGCACCCCCAGTTGTGAAACCTTTCTGACAAAACTAGTCTAACGAATATAACCTCTCAAGTGACGGTAAATATCCATGACGCAAAGTTGATACTCGCCATCTTTTACTGCACTAAGTAGAAAAACAGGAAGGTGAATTGTATCAGTTCTGTTGGCTTTAGTAGCAATTTTTGTCTTAAGGAAAAATTAGTATAGAGATAACCCCTATATTTGTGAAAGGCCAAATTGGGGGGGGGGGCTATTTATACGATCTGTGACTCAGAAATCCTTTGGCTGAAGTGATGGCCACCAGAAAAAAAAAGGAATTTTAACTCTGCAGAGGTGGCAGGATCAAATGCAGGCAAACTTAGTTTTCCTAGCAAAAAGTCGAGATATCAATGTGAAACAGAAGGGTTAATGGCACAACAGGTAATACATGGTCCTTTGGTGCTAACAAGATTAGAAAGCTACGGGGTTTATTTCTACAAAAGGTGTTTGAATTATTTTTTTCTGTTACTGCCATTGCAATTTAACATGGGTGTGCTGCATTCCTGAGTGTACCACCTTTCAGATGAGCTGTTAAAGCATGCTCCCATATGCCTGAGATGGTGGTAGCTCGGGTGGATGTAAAACATCCCATGTCATATACTGAAAAGTGTTCTCGCAATGCCCCTAGTCAATATGAACACCATCTCAGGTCTTCCCTGAAGACAGACCTCTTGCCTAGTAGGATTAATCTGGTCAACAAAGTATAAATAAAACAAATAACTAATGGTGGTCTCAACAGAAATATACCTTTAAGAAAGGCTTTGTGTGACTCTGAAGAAGCCAAGGATGAGAGAGCATTGTCCTGGCAGAAACTGAGCACAGGTACTAAGTGGATTTTGAAAGAAGAGTGATCACATCAAATATTAAAAATATGGATTAGATATTACAGAACTGATGGGATTATAGCAGAAAAGGATTCAAACCTTTTTAAAAGCACAGAAGGCATGCCTACACTCCAGAAGAGATGGCATTAGAGCAGAAAAAGATTCAAGCCATTTAAAGTGGCCCAAAAGGAGAATTATATCCATTCAGATTTACGTCTCCTGTATTGGGTAACTGAGAAGAGCAATTACTCTAATTAGAAGGGGAAAAGAGGGTTACTAGTCACTACTGGAAATCTAAAAATAATTATTGCTCACTAAATGAAATGAATAGCCAGGAACAGTTTTGCTTGATGGAGGAAAAGAAGGCTCCTGAATGGATAACAATGGAAGCAGCTACTCAAGAAGTGAGGAAAAAGGAGAAGAAATCACGCTACTCTAGGCTAGAATATGGCTAAAACAATCCTCCTAAAATGTATTGATTGGGTTTCTGTATGAAATTCATCATCAAAGGAAATGGGAGAAAAGTTCAAAAGAATCTGAGAAGCCATTTCTGGACCAGAGAGTCCCTGGGTGTCCCCGATGGAGAGAGCTTAGGGAAAAGCTACTGCTGCATTTGGCAATTAGGTTCCTGACAATGGAAAAGCTGCTGTGCTAATGAAGAGTTGAGTGCCTACTTATGAAGGACCAGCAGAAAATTGCTGAGCCTGTCCACAAGTCAAATGGGTTCAACCTGGGATGTGGTTAGGTACTAAAAAACACTTGGTTGATATAGCACACTCCCAAAATTTCATGGTTTTCTGTTGCTGATTTCCAGACTTTCATGGCATCTTAATGGTGGTATGGTTCAAACAGATTCTTCCCTTAAGCCATCTTCAGTGGCAAAGATGGATAAAGTCTTAACTATGGCCCAGATGACCGGACTTTGATTAGCAGCAACTCAGCTACTCAACAGACCTGGCAGGGATGGACACCAATACAAAAGTGCATGGGGGGGGGGTTAGGGGGATTTTTTGGTTCCCAAAGCCATTCTGGTGATAGCCTTCACAGGGAATGCACAGCAGAATAATTGAGTCAATCATCATACAGTCTCCTCAGCTTTCTATAAAAGGAGCATTTAGATGGATGATATTTGACACCAACCCAATTTCCCCAGTGTGCTTTAATGTCAGAACTAGCTATACAGGGAGTCTAGGAAGCTGAAATTCACGAAAGTCACCCCAGTGTCCTTTGCAAAATTTGTATGTGTAAGCCATGTTTACAGTTAGACTGTAATGTTGGATTCTGCAGTTCTGGTCAAACCTTCTTGCAGCACTGTACATTACACTCAAAGTTTAAGATCAAATGGTGGCTGTCTGGGGGAAAACGTCATCTTTGACTGATCCATCACACAAATCTGCAACAAACTGTACATTTGGTTTACCAAGTCTCACTGGAACTCTTACCTTATGAGCTGGTTTGGCACCTTCACAGAAAAAAGTAACAGACATGTAAACCCACTTCCCAGTGTGACCCGTTCCCTGAATTCTTTATCTGTGGAATAAAGAGCATGATTCTGGGCAGTGTGTGAGGGTGTGTGTGGGGGCATCCATTAGGACTGCTATGCAAACTGATAATTTACAAAATTTCTGCAAACATGAGGTCTTAGGGGAGAAGCTAAGGAATCCTCATCTTCCTCACAGCTGACATTCAGGCTGGAAAGGTCTGTAGTGTAATTATGAGGTTCCTCTTTATGACCCCACCCCTACAGCTTTAGAGTTGTTGTCCCCAAACAGCAGAAAGATGATCACGTACAGCAGATATAAAAAGTTTACACACCCCTGTTAAAATGCCAGTTTTTTTGTGAAATAAAAAAATGAGACCACAATAAAGCTTTTCTAAACTTTTCCCACTTTTAATGTGACCTATAACCTGTACAATTCAATTGAGAAAAAACAAATAAATCTGTTAGGAGGAAAAATATAAAAAATAAAAAACGTACAATAAGCTGGTTGCATAAGTGTGCTCACCCTTAAACTAATACTTTGTTGAAGCACCTTTTGATGTAATTACAGCATTCAATCTTCTTGGGTACACACCTACCATCAATTAAAGAGACTCTGATTAACCCCAAATAAAGTTCAGCTGTTGTAGGATTTTCCTGACATTTACTCAGTTGTCTGCTACAGCAAAAGCCATGGTTCACAGAGAGCTTACAAAGCATCAAAGGGATCTCATTGTTGAAAGGCATCCATCAGAAGGGTATAAAAAAACTTCCACAGCATCGGCTATACCATGGAACACAGTGAAGAGAGTCATCAAAAAGTGAAGAAAATATGGGACAACAGTGACGTTGCAAAGAACTGGACGTGCCTACAAAATTGATGAAAAGACAAGACGAAAACTGGTCAGGGAGGCTGCCAAGAGACCTACAGCAACAATGAAGGAGCTGCAGTATTTCTGGCAAGTACTGGTTGTGTACTACATCTGACAACAATCTCCCATATTCTCCATATGTCTGGGCTATGGTGTAGGGTTGCAAGACAGAAGCCTTTTCTTACACAGAAAAACATCCAGGCCCAGCTAAAATTTGTAAAACAATACATCAAGTGTCCCAAAAGCATGTGGGAAAATGTGCCGCGGTCTGATAAGACCAAGGTTGAACTTTCTGGTCACAATTCCAAAAGGTACGTTTGGCACAAAAATAACACTTTGCATCACCAAAATAACACCATCCCCACAGTAAAGCATGGTGGTGGCAGTATCATGCTTTGGAGCTGCTTTTCTTCAGCTGGAACTGAGGCTTTAGTCAAGGTGGAGGGAATTCTGAACAGTTCCAAATACCAGTCACTTTAGGCCCAAAACCTTTGAGCATCTGCTAGAAAGCTGAAGATGAAGAGGAATTTCACCTTTCAACACGACAATGACCCCAGGCATACATCCAAATCAACAAAAGAATGGCTTCACCAGAAGAAAATTAAAGTTTTGGAATGGCCCAGCCACAGCCCAGACCTAAATCCAATAGAAAATCTGTGGGGTGACCTGAAGAGGGCAGTGCACAAGAGATAACCTCGCAATCTGACAGATTTGGAGCACTTTTGCAAGGAATAGTGGGCAAATACTGCCAAGTCAAGATGTGCCATGCTGATAGACTCCTATCCAAGAAGACTGAATGCTGTAATTAAATCAAAAGGTGCTTCAACAAAGTATTAAAGGTGTGTAAACATTTTAAATCCACTGTAGGTGTCAAGTTCGCAGATGGATCCTGATAAAGGCTTTAATAAAATTAAAGGAAGACAGAAATGGGAGATAGGCTGAATGAAATAGGTCTATGGTTGATAGACTGAGACACTTCTGTATTGGCCACATTAGTTAAACTCAGATTTTGACAACTGCTTGAGAGGAAGTTTAGATCAACAACTCTTATGACAATTTTCTGGATGCCTCCATCCATTTTTCTTGTAAGCAAGACAAAGTCTGGACAGGAAGACTGCTTCTGAGGTTTGGGAGCCTTGTGAGATTTTGAGTTCTTGAGCAGCTTAATGCTAGTAAACGTCAATGCCAAGGACTTCAGCTCTAAGGATATAATCTCTAGTGGAAAACCCAGATAAATAAATGCTGCTGTTATAAGAGTTGTGGCCCCCTCAGGCAATATAAGCAATGGTTGTACTTGTCCTGTGGTGGGACTTTACTCCTGCATGTGTAGTTTATAAATGCTCAATCCATTTTCCAATGATAGGCAAAAGCTTACCAATAAAAATGAAAAGCTTTACAATTTGAATTCATGTTTCCTGAAAATACGGCAAATACACACAAAAAGGAGTGTTTAACTAGCATTTCAAAATTATTTTCCTGTTCATAGCTTCATTCTCAGACTACACTACATTCTAATACCTTTATTACAAGCATAGTTACTTCACATATATTAGGTAAAAACTTGGTAAGATACTCCTGTTGACCTTCGTAATATCTGTACTCTCATCTTGATATTTTCATAACTGTTAAAATTTTTTCTCAGATGGTTTCAGTCCATCTGACATTAAAATATAACCTACATATTTCAGATTTCTCATATTTGTTTTAGATTTTCTCTGATTTACTTTCGCTTTTGCTGTCAACCTATTGAACAGCTGTCCACTCTCTTTTCATATTCTCCTTATGTATGAATCCACACTAATGCATCATCAGTCATATATGACTTTACACTAATGCATCATCAATTATATTTACAAAATCTTCAATTGCTTAGCAAAAGTAAACATTGAATATACCCCGAGGATCCCCAGGTTAGCACAATTTTACAAACGCATAAATAATCCAATACTTAGGCATAAATTACTTCACCATGGGTGTGTCTTCAATAGCCTCTCTCCACATCTATTTTATTTCTCATGCATCAAACTTCCCCCTACTACCAAACATCCTCCCATCTCTGTCTGTTGTTTTCCTTTTACCTAATTTTTCTACAGAACCTCACATGCCTTCTCAAGTACTGGCCTTCCAAGATTTATTAATGATATTCCCTCTTCTTCTTATACCATTTCCTGCATATGGTATAGGAATATGGTATTAATCCAACAGTCGTGACTTTTCTTGTTCTAACTTCATTATTGCAGCATTTTCTCTTCCAATATATACTGGAAGGTTCTACCCACACCTTGAGCATGTCTAACTTGTAAAATACAACTGTCTGTACTCCTGTTCCAAGTACAGACCTTGTATATGTAATATTACAAATATCGTTTTCTCATGTATATATGATGGCGTTTTATGTTATCTGTAAACTTGACTTACTTCTGGATCTTTTCTTCCCAGGCCTTTGCTAAAAAGGGGTTATTGCCCAGTCGGACTTTCATGGTAAACATATTTCAAATAAAATTAATTATGTACCAGTTCACTGGAACATGTATGGTACTAATGAAATGCCAACCGGAAGTCTAAGGAATCTTTATCTTCCTAATGCTGTATTGAATAAACACAAGTTCTCTCTCTCAAAAAACATGGATTGTACTGGGTAACAAAAAGAACTTGGCATATGCAGTTCTTAAAACCTCCTATTCACACATTCTACTGGCTCTAAGCTTCTTAAAGACACCCAAACCTTCTATTCACTAATTCCTATTGTACTTTAGGCCCGAGAGCTATCAATACTTGAAGAAAAATATCTCTGACAGCATTAGGCTTGATCGAGAGCTATCAATACTTGAAGAAAAATATCTCTGACAGCATTAGGCTTGATCTATATATGATACTCTCTTAAACTATCTGTATGTACGAATAATTCAGCACAGTCATGTAGGAAGAACTTCAATGCAATAGCTGTTTTCATAAACTGTCAATCTGAGATGTCTCTCTGTGACTATGTAACTGATTATGTTCCTATATAGTCTTTGGATTTACATTGTGAATTCATCTTACCATTCTCAGCTTTTCACAAATCAAACACAAAATGTTAGAATTCACTTATTTACATTCTATGGCTTGAAAACATGTTTGTAAAATAAAATATACAAAATTTATCAGTACATTTTGGCCCAGTGGAGTGACCTGGTGGTCACTGAATATGACCTATATACTCAGGGGTTTCTGTTAAAGCCCATCTAGCCCCAAAGCTATAAAACATTCTCAGATAATTCTCAGCATATTCAATATGCACAAGTGTCTCTGCATTAATTTTCAGTATTTATTGTCAACATCCTGACATTTGTTCTTCATCTCATTATTTCAGGTGCCTCAGAAGCAATTTGAGAGTTCACTGTACTAATTATTTTAACCTTAAAAGTACACATAAACCTCTAATTTTCAAGTTTCTATTTAACAATATGCACATTCCTTTGAACACACCAATCTTTTATTTTATATGCCTTAGCAAAATGTTACTTACTAGCACAGATTCTGCAATAGAGATTTAAATAAAGGGCAATGCTTCCTCTTACGCCTATTGCCATGATGTATGCAATAAAATTTGCATAACAGTGCCTCTGGTACCCATTTTGAATTTTCACTTTTTTTCATATTCATTACTGTTGCAATACATCTTGACTTTAGCTCTCATAACTGCCTTTTATTTGACTCACATTTTATTTTATTTATTTTTGCTTTTGTTTACCAGGTTTGCTCGACTGGGTTTAGTAAAAACTCCTTTTCAGCGGAGGCACAGGGGAGAAAATTTCCAACAAATTACAAACATATTTAAACACATATTCAGTAATATACATGTGAAACAAATATTAAATAACATACAGTAACGATTACACATACATTTCCTAATCAGATTACATTCATATGAAAATGGAGGCACCTATTATAAAAGATACTTGTGCATTTGTAGATGTGGAACATTCAGCGGTATATTAGTAGGTTTATCAGTGACAGATAATACATCATGTATTTAGCTCATGTAACGTCAAAGAAAGTAAGGTGCAGGAAGGAACTAGATAAGGTAGAAAATGCTGACATTGTATTTAAGAGGGTGTAAAGTAGGTTCAGAGAATTATATACATGGCCATAAAAAGATTCATATTAGAAGTACAGAGCGGGGATGAGCAGTGTTACAAAATAATGAATAGAGCTGGGAGATGCTATTAAACTGTCAGATAAAGACTGGTTATGGGGTATAGGACTTTGAAAGAAGAGAAACTGATAATACTACAAGCTGAAGATAACAGTGTCATTTATACTGGACATCTACAGGAACAGATGCACTGATTTGATAGAAGTTTTAGTTGTGTTTTAAACAAGTTTGTATTCTGAGTGGATATTAGTAGTAGTGGGATGTGGTTCCATATTTTAGCTACATTATTTGAATATAATGAGTAACTTGCACTATTAGATGAAATGGTTATACAGATCAGTGATTTTTCTGTAGAGCATAACATTCTAATGGGGGAGTAATGTTGTATTAAGTTGTTAAGGATGGCACAATTTTCAGGCTTATAGAGAAGTCTGTGCATCATAGTTACTTGAAAAAGAGCTAGGTATTGTAGTAGTTCTAACCAGTCTAATTCTCTGAAGGCTAGGTAGCGGTGTGTTCTACAATTATAGTTAATGCAAATTTGGCTATTTTACTGTAACACTGCTCATGTATGGTCAGTTGCAAGACTTGAAGTTTAGTGAAGATTGAGGCAACACAGAGGAGTTATGACAGTAAGAAAGTAAAGTCTATACTTCCTCTGGCTAGGTCAGTGAAGTAGGTTTTTATTCTGTTTAATGTACCATGTTTATGAACGCGTGACACATGGTGGTCGAATTTCAACTAATCATCTATGACATCACCCCATAATTTTGTCTGGTTTACTGTACACTAATCACCAGTTTAATTCTCTCTCTCAACAAGTGATATTGCCAGCTTCAGTAAAATTCAGCTACTGGCCACAAAGTATACTGAATGGATGCTGCCAAAAAAGAAATGTAGAGAATCTAAAAAAAATCAACCTTTTCAGAAAAGGGGAAGACAAAACACTGAAGAATCATGTAGCTGTTAAAAGCAGTTCAAGCTTCAGCTTTAGTGCAAGAGATTTCCAGTAATTTAGAGGAAGAAAAAATAAATCAAATACATGGAGGTAATTAAAATAAATGAAACTCTGAAGGAGCACATCAACTAAAATAACAAAAGGCTCAAAAACAGAAGCTTTAACTAGGTATTCAAATGAATTGTAAAAATGAGGGGCTGAAATGAAGAAAAGGCTGGCTGAGTACAAGACTTCTCAAGAAAAGCTGTTTCAAAAAATTATAGAGTTAGAAGACAAGAGTGCATATAAAAAAACTGAGATTATCTGCTGTGCCAGAGAAATTGAAAGGAACAGATTGCATTAATTACATAAAAAGGACAAAAGCATCTGGACTGCTATTCTGTAGCAGGATTTGTTAACTAACAGGGCAAATCAAGTGTCTGCTCAAAACCTTGCCAAGAGAAATGAGCCAAGACCTGTATTAGTAAAGATGAAACACCAGCAGAAAGATTCGATCCTGGAAAAACTGTGACAGAAAGTAAAAGAAAAGTATTAAAAACTGGAGACAGCAGAATGTTTGTGGAAAACGATTATTCCCTGTTCACTAGAAAGAAGAGAAGCAAATTTAACCTAGCAATCAGACAATGTCGAGAGGCAGGTGTGAGATTCAAGCTGCTCTATCCAGCTGTCTTCAGAATGTATTTTCCTGGAGGATCAAAGCTGAAGAAGAGGCTGAGGTGGACATAAAAGTTTATCCTACAAAACATGACCCAGTGAGCAAAAGGGGACTCCGCTTCTCATTCTTCTGATAACAAAACTCATAGACTTTGCCAGTGAAACCTTTCCAATGGAAAAGGCTTGAGAAAGAGAGAAAAGTACAGGAGTTGACTAGAATAATCAGGAGTGTCTTGGACTTGAACTGCAGTCTGGTGTTGGGTGATTAAGATGAGCAGGAAGAAAGATCAGCAACACTGAAATTAGTAAATGAATGGGAGATTAAAAAACATCGATCAGATTTGTAAAACAGAAAGACTGTACTTTTGCTGACTTTGTTAAACTTGTGGGTGGACTGTAAAGCATATACCAAATTTTAGGTCATTAATGTGTAGGAGGAAACTAAAAGGGGGAAATGACAATCTGCATGGTCGACATAGTAAAGCAGTACTGTGTAGTGTCTAGTCAGGGGAATTTTAAATGTGGGAGGAGTCTTCAGTAACTGTTGTAGGTATTAACAATATTAAAGCAAACAAGTTTTTTTTTTTTATTTGTAAGAAACATAAGCTTTACAACATTAAAAGAGTAGAAAGGCTTGAAAAATACAAGTTTACTGAGAGTATGCTGTGATCTTAGGCTGTTGGGGTGAGAGAGGAGTGTAGATACACAGATTTATATATATATATATATATATATATATATATATATATATATATATATATATATATATATACATACATACATACATATACACAAATACATACAGTTCAAGTGTTTCTCTTATTTTTACACGAGTGAATATCTAGATCAATCCTCTTGGCTTAAGTTATAAACATGTGATTTTTTTCTTGTAAGTATGCTTGAAAAATAAGGCAAAATGATAAAAGTCATGAATATGCTAAATTTCTTACATTTACAAAAATAGAATTTTTTTGGCAAATATTTTGTGAGAATAAATAAGTCTGTAGAGGAAGGCAAAATAGACAAAGATACCTTTACACTGAGACAAGCTTTCTGCAGGTGTGGCAATTAAGTTAGAGTTCGGAGCATTTGTTACTAAGGGAAATGTAACATTTAAAGTTATAATGGCAAGCAGCTCAGTGAAAATAAAGTTTGAAATTATGGGACGTAAACAAGAGAAAGAGCCTTGGTACTTTAATGTATTTAATAGAACAGTGTACAACTTAGTTGTACTTGACAGCCAGTGCACGTTTTCTTAAGGCTAAATGTTCATATTTTTTGAAAACATACACACTGATTTTCAAATCTCGGAGGGGAATAAAGATAAAAAAAGCCCACAATCAGTCTAAGTGGAACACAAGCCGTAGCATGAGCTTTAGCATGGGTAAACTTAATTTTAGGTTGGGTAATGCCTGTAGTTCTAACTGTTAATTTGGGGAAATTGTTCCTATCTGGAGAGTTAAACTTCAATTTTTCAAGATGTTAACTTGCATGTCAATAGGGGATGAAGGTGTTCTGAAAAGAAAACTGTATAAAAGATCAGCCTGCGAAACAGTGTGTGCATCTAAAACAAAAGTCTGAATTATCCATTAAAAAAAAAACTGTCATGTATAAAAGGTGGGAATAAAAATATTATATCATAATGGCTATGATAAACATATTATCCTGGAATGTAAATGGCCTTAGGTACAGACCAAAAGGAAACAGTATTGAATTACATTTAGAAATGTAGAGTGCAAATAGCAATGCTGCAGGAGACACATTTGGAAAGGAATGAGCATATGAATTTGAGAAAGAATGGACTTCAGAACGAATATTCAGCAGAATATCGGGGACAAAGTAAAAGGGAAGCAATTATACTAATTGCTAGAAGGGGTACAACAGTGACAGAAGACGGGGAAAATGCAATAACTGTAGCTTTATTGTAATAAGAGGCTATTGGCAAGGGAGTAGGATTATGCTAGCATGTATTTATATTCCACCAAAAACTGCTATTAGGGAGCTTAACAAAACACTGGGAGAAATAATTAGCTTTTAGCAATGAATAATACTCACAGGTGGGGACTGGAAGGGAAAAATATAACAAAATAGTGTAGATTTCTGAAGAAAGTTATGAAAATATTTGACATGGAAGATGTGAATTCAGTGTAGGAAGTCGGACAGAATTTACATATTATGGACAGAATTTATATATCATGCACAATGTACAATAACTGGGCTAGACTAAAAAGAAAGTACATTTCACAGGAACACGTGTATTTAATTGAAAGCTTCTACATACATCCAATAACTATTTCAGATCATGCATAGATAAAGACTAAGAAAAAATGCAGGATAATTAAGTAAAAGTGAGATACTGGAGCTTTCCCACCTACCTGTTAAAAAGAAAAATTGATGTAATGAGTAGAGGAAATTATTCAAGAGTTATTAGGGAAGATAGAATCATTTTCAGAAGTTATAGCTAGTGAATGGGATAAAATGAAATGGAGTTTAAAATAGACTAGAAATAAAAGAGAAGTGAAACAAGTTAAGAAGTAATAGGAAATACTTAAAGGGGCTGAGAAAGTTTACAGTTCTGTAAAATAAGGGGAATCTTGTAGAACAAGAAGAGGTGAAAATGCTGAGTGCTAAAGAGAAAATAATGGGAGTATATGGATAATATGTATTAGTTTAGAAAGACTGCTATTAAGCAACTATTTGTTGATAATTCCAGAGCACAAAACTTTTAGCAGAATGGCCTAGGCAAAAGAAAGTATAAAGGGTTGTCATCAAACTTTGGGGGGGGGGCTATAACAAGAAAAATATGATATTTTGTAGAGGTATTAGAGATATTCTGGAAATTTTATAAAAATCTGTATAAAGCTGAGAAATGTGGAAATCACAAAAGAGTACAAATGGAAATATTTATGGAAGACTTAATTATGCCAAGGTTTGAAATGAATTAGGTTCAACAACTTAACAGTTAAGATAGGAAGAGATGAGATAAAAATGCTGATGTATAAATCAATCTTCAGGAAAGTCTCCAGGAACAGATGCTATTCCTGTGAAACTCTGGAAGTTAGGAGGAAAGAAAGTGATAAAGATCTGGAAAACTAACAGTATTTTAAAAGAAAAGGAGGCTCCAACAACTTGGAAGAAAGCTATGGTGGCTCTATTATCCAAGGATAGTAAAGAACCAACAGACTAGCTCCATACACATCCATTTCAGTTTTAAACCACAATTCTGTATAGTTTACGTCTACACTTGTTAAAAGAATGACAAAGCTGTTGCCAAAACTGATATCTATAGGGATCAATTTGGTCTTGTGGAGGGGATGCAAACATTTGACATTAATAAAACGATGATCAAGAGGGAAGCTGAATGTATGAAAATACCACTGTAGTTGATGGGTCTTGATGCAGAGAAAGCATTCAACAGAGTAAGCAGAGATTTTATAAGTAGGGTAATGGAAGTATTTGCATTCCTCCAACCCAATAATAAGGTTAATTAGGACAATATACAAGGGCTCAGAGGCAGGAATTAAAGTGGGAGTGTTCCTCTGACACATTGTGTTTTAACAGAGGAAACAGGTAGGACTGTCCTCTTTTCCCTTTACTTATTTTAAATTTAGAGGCAGTGGCAAAGAGAATAAGGGACTCAGAAATTCAAGAATATAATTGGTATGGTAATTAAGAAAAGTTGGATTTATTCGCAGATTATGTTATTCTGTACCTGATAAATACCAAAAAGGACATCTCAGTGTTGCAGAACATCTTGAGACAGTTTCAGGTCTTTTCTAGATATAAAATTAATGAAGATAAAACAAAGGCTATAGCTGTAAATTATGTACCTATACACAAATTCATTCAGCAATACCCAAATTTAGGAGAACACGATAAGATGAAGTATTTAGGAGTATTTATGGTCGCTACAGATATGCGAGAAGAGACTAAACAAAAAAGATAATACAAAAAGTGAGAAACTGAAAGCTGTTGTTCATAGATATGGACAGTAAAATACAAGCAGTAAAATATTTTTAGTCTCCTTAGTTTTACATATGGGTCAGGTTTATATTTTACCATACAGAAGACAAATTGTAGACAATAAAACATTGAAGGAATTTATCTGGGTGGGGAAGAGGGCAAGAGTTAAGTGAGGGTGAGTTGATCCTTCCAAACAGAGCATGGTGGTTTATGATTATCCGATTTGAATGAATACTTTAGAGCTACATGGTTTAGGGTCATATACATAACAAGCAGAAAGTTATACAACTCAAAATGGAAGGGGTTGATAACGTGGGGGGTGTTCAAGAAATAGAGAGAGTGGATTTTGGATGCGGATCCTTATTATTTAACAACCATACAGAATATTATATTCATTAAGTAGCAAAAAGTATTCAAAAACTAAACCAGCAGAAGAAAGGAGAGTTTGCAAACACGGATGACAGCAGGAAGGGGTACATTAAATAGGCAAGACAAAGCTGGGATTTATGGGAGAAAACTGGATAAAGGACCAAAATATTGGGAGTAAATAACTACAGTGGGAAAGGTAATAGAGTGGGATGAGACCAAGAACACATCTGGATTGTTGGCTAGAGACTACTTTCCTTATCAGGATATAGGCAGCCAGAAAGGTATAGGGGAATCATAAGTGAAATACCTGTTTTGCTACAGTTTTTAACTGAATCTAGAACAAAAGCTAATGTTTAAAAGGCACAATTAGTAGGCCATTTAAAATAGTGAATGATGATGATGAGAAGCAGCGGAGTTTGGAAAGACTGGGAAAAGAGACTGGAAAAGCAAATTACAAAGTAACAATGGAAGACATGACATGTATGGTTCCCAAGTATGCTACAAAGTACAGAAGGTTTAAGGCTCTTTACTTGGAAGTGTTTACATAGGTATTTTTATACCCTAAGCAGACTTCAAATAATTTTCCCTCAGGTAGATAGCAAGTGTTAGAGGTTTTATGGAGAAGAGGGAAATGGGAACATATATTCTGGGAGTGTAATGAGCTGGCAGATTTTAAGAATTCTATACAGGGTATGCGGTCAGAAACACTGGATAAGCAAATGGCTGTACCTAAGGAAATAATTATTTGAGAGACAGGATCTAAACTGCCTAGACATAGTAATAATGCCTTAAGTTTATATTGGCTGCCAAAAAAGCAGCTACTAGAAGATAGAAAACAGTGTAAACTAACTGTATTCAAAGTGCTGAATATTATAAAAGAGATAAAAGAACTAGAAGAAGGACCTTTAGAAAAGGGAAGGAGCAAATTACTTATAAATAAATGGAAATCGTGGGAGCAAAATACACAGAATAATGCTCAGGAGGAGGAGGAGTGAGGTTTAAGGGAAGGTAGGAATTTAGCAGTTTATGTAATAATGGACTGATGACAGAAAATGTGTGATGTATAACGTATATAAATGGAAAATTAGTTAATATGATTTTTTTTTTTCTGTTACTTGAAATTAATGCCCATTCTGCAGGGTGTTAAGTTTCTTTCACACTACATTAATATTTGGATACAGCAGTGTGCCATCATTTTATATCTTTATGAGATTTTGATTTCAAATACAGCAGTTCTTTCACTGTACGTACTTCATGTTGACATAGTTACTAATGCATGTTTGTGTGGGTGGGTGTGTGTGTCTATAACTTTTACATTTTCACATCTAGTTTCCTGCAGCATGGGACAGATGCATGGTTTTGTTACTTGTTTTGCAACAGAATATACAATTAAGGAGATTTCCAGTGGGACCAGAGGTACACATTCTTTTGAATATTTAATTTCTTTTCTGCTTAAACTGACACAATAAAGTTGCCTGAACAGTGCCTGTGATGCATGTGTGTGATTTTGCAATCATTGCAGTGCCCCTTCCGAAGTTCAGTGAGGGCTAGCAGGAACTGCTGAAGCTTACAGCAAGTCCTGATTTTTAGAATTGCATATGGAATATCAATTGAAATTCTTTAGCTGGTATTTCTCAAAATCATGCAATCTTGAAATACTGAAATGTCGAATACACATACCCAAAAACCCAAAACCACGAAAAGCACCATCGCAACCATACACATGCACACACAAACCAGCACATAAACACACACACATACACCTACCTAACTACACTAAAACAAACAAAACAACACACAAACAACATAACACACAAACTCACCTACCCTACCTATAAGCAGGGGGGCAAGCCCCCATGTGGGGGGCTATGCCCCTCCACCCTCCTACTTATATATATATATATATACACTAACTCAGAGGTCCCACTAAACACACAAAAAACACTACACACACACACATTAAAATCCCTACCCAATACCCTTACACAAACATCACTTATCTGAAACCCCAGATAAATCCACAAAACGTACCGCACATCACGAACGCACCACGATAGCAGATTCAATATTTCCACATTCGACATAGTGCAGTTTTGCTGAACTGCACTTTCGACTATTCAGTCTTGAAATACTGAAATTCAACATTTCAGTATTTCGAGATTGTCTAGTGTATATAGACACACACATACATGCATACATGCATATAGCTACAGCTGACTGAGATGACTGTCAATTAACAAACTGCCATGAAGACTTCACAGAGACGGCACCAGCCAGGCAGTTCTGTCCACTGCACCAACCATATACACTATTAAATAATTCAGCACATAAATCAGCCAAGGCCCAAAGATCACCTGCACAGCAATGCCTTTGCAATTCATTCAGCTTCATCTATGTCCCTGTTGTGTACTGCAAAATGCTGTTTATTACATACCTTCTGAATATCTTAGGATCTCAAACAATTTTTCACTTTTTATGCAACTACTTCTGTTTACATAGGTTAGACAATGAACTTTCACACTGTATTTTGCTGCATATTACTCATGTTCTGTGGGCTGTCCTATGCTGAATATAATTATGCTACCTTAATCTGTTAACACTGCCGTGTATCCAAGTTGGTCAGTTGTTTTTCTCTGTGGGCCTCTGATGAACATTGGTTATATGCAGTCAGAATTTTCCAGACCCCCCCAACCCAAAATAAATAAAGATGCTTACCCTCTCTGCAGTGGTGTCCACCTGTTTCAACTTTCAGCACATTTGTCAAAAAAGAAAACTATCAGCACTAATAGCATTTAAAAATATATAATAAAGCACTTAACACACCACCAAGGTGTGCTGTAACCATAAAAATCCATAAGATTCACCCTCTCAAGACTACATGGTATCACATACACATGTAAATTTGATGTATATTTTTAAAATAGAAAAACTCAATGCAAAGTTTCAAGTGAGTCGGTTCCTGTGTTCTTGTCAGCTGTCAAACCTACTCCACCTACCATGTTATCCTGCGGTAGCACACTAGCACACAACAAACCAATAGAAGGGTTTTGTACTTACAACATAACTTAAGACCCATGCAAAATGGGCTGAAATTTTTAGGCTTAAGGCAACTGCACTAACTCAATTTATTTTGTAATGATACACTGATGAGACGCCGCAATTCATTTTACTTAAAACAAACTGTATTATGGACAACTACTTAAATCAGCTGACAGCCAGCATTCAGTGCAATTAACTGCAGAGACACTGCACAAGAACATACTACGAAAAATCACACTGGTCTATAATTTTTAAGAATACATCCTCATATAAAGTATTTGAGCAGTGTTCTGGCTGGCAATACCCTTAATCAATAAATCCAGACTTTTCTTCCTGTGAGGAAATAAAGCTTAGGATGCTTTTTCTGGCCACAAATGGCAGTAGTGGAATTGAAGTGTGGGCAGCAGAATCTGAAAGTAACTAGAGGAACACCATTAGATATTTTTGTTTTAATGATCACATGTGAACAGCAAAATATTTTCCATTTCTGAACAGTTGTGCTGATAAAGCAGTGGTTAAGTACTGCATTCAATTCATTCAAAGTAAATGTTAGTGGAGACCAACTGCATTCACTGCAAAAAAACATGCCATGCATGATCTCCTTTTTTAGTACAGCGGTAGAGAGGAAAGTAAAAACAAGGCTGTAACCTCACACATTTTAAAATTACAAACAGGCAGAACATAGTAAGAATCATGCCAGCATCACTCTTATTTAAATAAGTGGTTAGTTGCCCCACTACAGCTCCTTAGTGATGAAAGTTCAGTACATTCAGGAAACTCAGTCTGTCCACAATGATAAAACAGGAAGGTTGGAATTTACGTACACCAACCTGCAAATCTCTCATCATTTCTAAGGAGTAAGCAACTAGCTAGGAAGGCTCGGGTCACTTTGTGTTCACTGGCACACGGGTACTGCCAACAACCCAAGACTGAATCTCAACTACAGCCACACGGGTACTAACATAAGCCGGGGAGACATATACCAAAAAACTACAGGAGCAAATGGTTCTGAGAAGCTGCATGGTGAACTGTGTAAAAGGCATATGAGTAGTTATCTGACTGGAGTTCTCTTTGAAATAAAATAAAGCACTCAACAACTGCAGCAGTAGAAAGCATAAAAGACAGTCTACACGAGAATTGGGTTCACTGGCACAAAAAGCAAACATAAAGAAATATAAAAGCTCCCAGCTAAAAATTGTGACACCCAACTCCTGCAGTCATTCCAGCATGCACAGCCTTGTTTTATTTACTTATTTAATTTATGTATTTATTTTGCCAGAAATAAATTGCAGACACTAGATTTTTATCTTTTATATTTTATCTTGCAATGGACACCTTTTTTGTTTTCAGTTTTTCATTGATGGCATGCTGTAAAACTTCATCAACAACTTCTCAAAGAGTACATGACATAAGATGAACAGCAAACAATGAACTGTAAGCAACAATGTCAAATATTGGCCAGTTAAAATACTTAAAATGAGAAATCAGAATATAGACAACCAATCATTAAAATGGAAGAGCTTAACCGTTCAGTTGTATAATGCAGCAAGTAAAACACAGACAAAGCTTTTCTGTTCTACATCTAGTGGATTAGTTAACATAAAACTTATTTCTGTCCTCTGGGTTATTATCAATACTTTATAAAACAGAAAAACTTACAAAACTATCAGGCATCTTAAAACAAGATGCATACAGATTCTGCAAAAATAAACAATTATACACAAACAACTTCAGGATATCACTCCATACACAATGACAAATACATGGAAGTGCACGTTATGCATTTATTCATTTTTTGATACCTGCAGAGCCTGCCTGGCAAACAATGGACATAAGACAAAACACTAATTCTGGAAAGGATATCAGTCCACAAGATGCCTACACAGATACACATTCGTATTCTATTGTTCCCTATGAGCGACTTATAGGATTAACAATTCACCTAACGGCAAGCCTTTAGGATATAACAAGAAACAAAAGCATCTGGAAAAAGTCCACATGGACACAAGGATGAAATGCAGGCTCTGTACAAAGGCACCTCAGCCAAGAATCAAACAGGAAAACCAAGAAATGAGGCAGCAATATTAACTGCTAACAGCAAAAACTCTGTGTGTGTGTGTGTGTGTGTGTGTGTGTGTGTGTGTGTGTGTGTCTGTGTGTACAAACACACGCACGTTTTTTTTTTTTAAGACAGATGCAAAACAACCCGTTTCTGTCTCCAAGGAAGTGCAATTTCATAGTATATTTAGTATATTCAGTTAACAGGGGAGTGGAAGGAAGTCATCTGCCATCAGGAAGTGTGTGAGAAGTAAATCTCTGTTAAAATACATACATAGTTATACTACTTTTAGTATAATTAGCTTTTACAGTAAACATGCTTTGGCCCCTGTGTATGGTTTTTGACATTTTAATTACAGTGTTTTGTGTTTCAGTATTAATGTTGTTGGCAGTATGTCATCCTGAATAGATAACAATCCATTGCAAACTGTGAGAAGTTCACATGCACATCTTTGCTAACATGCATATGCTAAAAATACCTCTGCTTTAAGGTCTGCCGGCTTTTCTATTTGTACTGGAGGTAAAATAAGTTCTGTTGTTGTAACTGGTGTTGGCAACATCTCCGTAACTTCTTCGGTACATTTAGGTGACACCTCTATTTTACACTCTGGAGAGCTACTCTCTACAATCTCCTCTTTCTTTTCAGCTGGCCTGAATCGAGCTCTGTGCTCCTTTGTTTTTGCCCTAGACATCAGATTTGTAAGTCCTGTGGAAATGTCATCTCTGGGGGTCTCCTTTTCCTTTTTTGATTCTGTTTTTGATGCAACTTTTGGTACTTCTGCTGAAGTTTTATCAACTGCAACAGCCTTCTGTCTGGATCCTAGTGATTTAACATCTCTAGTCGGCTCCCGGATATCACCAGAGTCGTCATTTGGTAGGACTTTCCTCACCACTTTCTTGACCACCTTCGCCACTTTCTTTCTTGCAGATGTATGGCTCTGGTTCTCCGAAGATTCTACTCTGCCAGAATTTTGTAGTGATTCAGTTGATGCAGTTACAGAGCCATGTTTTTCACTGGCTGCCAACATGTCCCCATTTTGCAAAAAGTCTGCAGTATTTCCCAGTTCTGGCTGTCTTGGTGGCTCTGGGCTTTTTATCTGTCCTGAACTCTTCAGTGGCTCTGGACTTTTGAGTCCTCGTGGATTTTTTGATGGTTCTGGACTTTTTACTTGTCTAGGATTCATTACTGGTTCTGGACTATTTGGAGGCTCTGGACTTTTGAGGTTTTGTGCCCTGTCTCTCATCATGTTTGTACCTTCTGACTACATTCACATATAAAAAAAGAAAAAGATCACAGACCTGTAAATCACTACAGTGCACAATGAATGAAGTGTCACTGATATAACAAAATCAAAAAGGTCAACAAACTTCAGTTCAACCACAAACTACTTGCAAAACAGAAAAAGTGTGAATTACAAGACATAGCTAATAAAAACTTTTTAAACAGTACTTCATTGTTTAAGTGAAGAGAAAATGTTGCTGTATGCTTTACAATAAGGTGAAAAAATACTCCTTCCCTCAAAAAACAAACTAACAGCATGCAATGAACTACTGTAACTAGTCAGAACAATTGTACCTTCAAAATCTCCACACACATAACCTCTACCATGATCTCACACAAACGTTTTCGGCACTTAAAAAAATAAAACTCATTTTGGCACACGCATTTTATTTTATCTGAATTCAATGCTTTATACTGCTAATCTAAATGTCTAGGGAACACATTCCCAACTCCTGCTGAACCAATGGCCTCAAATGCACTGGCTGCAATGATATATACATTGTCTTCCTGTTTTAATCCTCATGAGGGTTTGTTAATTTTTATGTGGAAATAAGCATTTGGAGGTCCAAACCTCACATGCAACCTCCTCCTGACAAACATGAGAAAACAGAATGGAGAGTGAATACAAGAAAGTGGCCTTTGGGGCCAAATTCATTTAGGTCATTGAGATCCACAACTGGTCTGAGTTTTTTTGAAATGTAATGTCCCAGATAAAACATTAAACTACCTGCACATCCTGAATTAACCTCTTTGCAACAAAGTCGCTCTGCCTCAGATCATATTACATACAGCCAGCATATATCAGGGATCCACAGTATGACCACTGCTGTTTACAATTTTTATTAATAATACAACCTGTTACGCTATTTAGTACTACTTAATATGCAAGCAATTATGCCTTACTCACCAGAACAAACTCATTCAGGGCAGTATTACAATCTGTATTTATCTTACTCAAAAGTGCCTTAACAGCAGCAAATAGTTTTTTAAATGAAAACACAATCATGCTCCTTAACAAGTAAACCAGAAAATAAGATAATATTACATTGGCCTTCAGCTGTCTTTTTGGTTACATCTGATTAAGCAAAAGAGTGACAAATAGTAAATACTGTGGCTTAATAATAAACAACCTAAGGTTCCAAGAGCGCAGAGATAGTGGGAACATGTGCTTTCATCTGATCCACTAATACAGAATCATTTATTTCAAGAGTTATTTTTGTCACATATGTGGTTATTATCTATGTAATGTATGGATGTCTCTTTCATTGTATATAGCTTCTTTGCATTCAGGTACTGTAGCGTTTGGTGTGTGTGTAGTGGTGCTTTTATGTTTCCTTTAATGTTCATTAGTCTGTGCTTACTTCTGTGGCCTTCACATGCAGTCTTACTTTTGTTTAGCTGACGGTCGTATGTTTCAGATCATCATACAAGATCTTTTCCTCATTGTTGTTTGACTGTGGGGTTATACATTTAAGGGTGATGTGGTGAGATGAACCATTTGCATAAATAATACAGGGAAGCTTGGCCACCTCCTTGCAAAAACACATTTACTTCTATTTGCCTACTTATTTTTAAAAATAGCATTTAGTAACATGCATTTTTGTATGTTCAGTGTGTTGTACAGCTGATTATGAAGGATTTTATTATGCTGTGGTCACTATTCATCAAAATACAGCCAATCAAATAAATCAAACATTAGGTACATTTTACAGGATAAAGAACTAACACTTGCAACTAGAAAAAGTATAGAAAGAGATTGTACTTGCACCTAAGCTACGTTGTGTGAAACAGTATTAGTTCATCTTTCTAAGCACAATAGTAGGTATTGATGCTTTGCAGAACTAGTACAATACTCTAAACTCAGTGGACTGGACAAGAGTAGCTAATCAGTTAAGGTATGGAAGGCTCACCTTATAAATTAAACTTATCTATAAGAAACAAACACTGCTTAAATCTATCCTTCCTGATAGCATGGCATCAACCCACTAGGTGGCCAAGATCAGCTTAATTAATGCAAACAAAAGTATCAAAGGCAAGTTCAAAAGAAAGGGACAACTTTCTTAACAGTAATACTAAATGAACTGACCATAGAGATTAGCATACTGAAACTCCACTGGCATTTAAGAAAATACTGATGTGACATTGCTTTAGGACTCATGGCTGTTAAGAATATAGTTATTACCTGAACATGTTTAGTACTAGCGACTGCCTCACATCTGAGCCCTCTTGATGTACAGCTTCCCTATTTACAGCACTTACTGGTGTTATATTAATGTAAACACTGCTATTACACATATTCCACTCTATACAGTTTCATAAGGCATACTGTAAGTATTAGGGCAATCAGTTCACTGAACACACTAACTCCCAGCTCAGCAGACACAAAGGCATTGATTCAAAATGATCAAGAATTAATTCCCCAAATCTAACAACTACACAACATGGCTATCAGTTTTTTTTTTTTTTTTTTTTTTTTACAGAAGGGCAAGTGTCGCTCTACACAACCCTCCAGTAGTGTGAAACGACTTCAACTCCCCCCCCCCAACACACACACACAATTATACTAACTCCATTATTATAACTGAATTGTGAGGAAGAGAAACAGCTTGCAAAGATGAATGCATCAGCTATACAAAAGTGTGATTTGTAGTCAATTCACCTAATGAAAACCAAGGGTGGGGAAAGGTAATATTGGAGAAATACGATTGGAGACACAGAAGTTGACCATTTAGTAATCATTCTTTCCATAATCTCAATAAATGCTGGAAAAATACTTTCAAAGGTTTTCCTTGCAAGTATGGAGACTTGACATTCAGATTAATGTTGACATTTTCTGAACGACATTTGTTAGCCACTACTAACTGCTGAGTGATAAACTGATGAGTAATTTCAGTAATTTAATCTCTTTTCTTCTCTTATTTTTTTTTTCTTGCCCTTAGTTTATATAACGGTCTATTTACCTGCATGTAATATAGTTTGCTAACTTTTAAAACCTAGAGTTCACTGAGTTGACTTCCAGATTTATCTGATTTATGGGAGCTTTTCTGTCTGGGTCCATTCTGAAAATTATCATCTCCCAGTAAGGCTAGTATTGCAATCAAATAAAAATGATATGAACTCCTGGAGTGGTCTGCTAGTAACAACAATGTTCCAAATTCAGGAATAATCTTGGAATATTGAAGTCCAGCTGACTACAGTAGGATTAAGACACTTACAATGCGCAAGACTCTACAGAGACTAAACGGTCCCTGCTCTTCTGTGGGCATATTCACAAGCAGCTTCTGCAGTGACAAGAAACTAGCAGACACCACAGTATGTGTGCTTATAAAACTGAGTGCATTTTCTTTTCCACAGCAAGTACTACAGTGTGTGTGCGTTTTGCAACATACATGCCTGCTGTAGCCCTCTTTTCCATGAGAAGGTAGAAAAAGCACATAATAATATGAATGTTCTCTTTGGTATGCACCTGACCAGGCACTTGCAACAGCTTGAGAGACCACATACATTCCTCACAAAAAGAATACAGGGGATAAACAGTAAGTCCTATGCAAACCATCTCAAAGCCCTATCCCTGTACTCATTCACCTACAGACTGCTGCGTGACGATCTATGCCTAGCCTACAAGACATCATCTGATCCTACACTGATGGATCTGTTGCACATTTGCATAACATGTGGCATCAGAAATACCTGTTCTACGGAACAAAACCATGGACATTCTGAAGGGAAAAATATGTCTTGAAGATTTCCCTCTCTGGGGAAGGATTTCCATCCATGTGACGCACAGCTCAACCCTAACCATACGCAAATATAACTTAGACCAATGGATGGGAAAACACAATTTTACCCCCTGGTTTGGCACCTATGACCCTAATGGACAGGAGCAACCTGTGAACGCTTATACAAGTCTATATTGTAACTTATAAAAATCCTTAGAGTGCTGACACATAGTAGTAATATTTTGGGAAATTTGGGTAAGCCTGGCCAACTTATAATGGCTCTTAGCAGACAGACTAGTTAACCCCTATGAACCTATAAGTGGGTTATCCTATATAGGTGGTCCATATGTCCATGTCAGAGCTGACAGGAGTTATGACATATGTAGTGCCTTCAGTTGTCAGATTGCAGGCAAAGACACATCTGCATAACACGTGGCACGACAGTTGGAATGACAACAGGGGAAAAATTATATTATTAAAAAAAAGGGGGAAAGAGAAAAGTGAATTGTATATCGCTAGTCCCAGCACGAACATACACTTCTGATGACTATTTGCTTCATCGACTCTGAGCATGTGCATAAATGTCTGCAGTGATACAAATGCCAAAGCTGGTGATGGTTTAAAAATGAACATGGTTGTGCCTGTTCAACACCCAGAAGATGTCTTAGTGCTATCAGCTAAAAGTCTGTCACAAGGCAACAGAGAAGTGAAAGCAGTGATAACACAGCATACATTACTACAAACATTTCTTGCAGACACAGAAAAGGTCAAACATTTAGATTTCTAACTAACATTTCCTCTATAAATCAAGAGGTAATCTGCATCCAGAACCTCATACATCTGCCTATCCCTCAAAGACATGCACGACGGCATAAGGTAATGTGCAATTTGTCTGCTGTGGCATCCCCACCCCTCACCATAACAAGTGCAAATGAAGGGGTGGGGGGGACTCAGAAAGTTATCAAAGGCTCCAGTTACAAAGTTGAAAAGAAAACAAGTATGATGTAGAAGTCTCTCTCCAGGCAAGGTGTGGGGCCCCAAAATGGCTGTGCAAATGCTCATAATCCCCCATGGAACAGTGAGAACTGAAGTATAAGACACAGCATGAAGAAATGTCACTTGGGCTACATATGCTGGGGACACCAACTTCAGGTGAGACTCTACTCCCACAGAAAGCTGTTCTGAAGGACATATGTCAGCCTTAGGACCTCGGCAAGGTAAGGAGTTATGCAGTTTGACAGAAGTGGGCAGGTCATCCTTAAAAAAGAAAAAGGCTGAATGGTTATGCCAGTCTATTGCCTGAAGTGGGTGCTACTGAGAAAAAAGTAACAAAATGTGAAATGGATGGTAAGTTATGTGATTACTTAAAAACGGAGAAACATGTATGTCACAATAAAAATTTTAGTCTGTGAATTAAACATATGCTACACGAATGGGAAATAAGTGTTAATAAAAGGACTGAACTCTGTCAAAGGAAATTCACCCCAGGGAAAAAATGAGTTTAAGCTATACTAGTGCCCTACAAGACTTTAACCATTATTTTCTGTCCTGGGAAACCAATCTAAACCTGTGATTCAGCATTAACAGGACTTTTTTTTTTTCTAAATATAAAAGTCTGAACAGCTTGTTTTCCTTTCCTGAACAGATGGTAAAACTGTAGCAGAGCTCAAACAGTATTACCAGAGCATTCTTTCAGTAACCCTAAGTCCTGGCCTTCCAAATCCAAGGGAGATAAAGCATCCCTAAGTCACATACACAGAGGATTGCACTACCTGCTAACAACATAGGCATGATGCTACTGTTTCCGGAGATGACGAAAAGAAGCTCTAGGCATGCATTCAGTCAGTCTCCACTCTGAACCTGCAGGCAATGAATGTGTTAAGCACAATCTATTTCCACATTATGAACTGAAGTGCTTCTGTGGCAAGTTTATAACAGCGTTTCCACTTTTGTCTCTTGTTACTCATGAAAGGAAAAAAATACAGTCTGCCCTGTGAGTTGGCACAGTCAACACACTGCAGTGCAGCAAACCATACCCTGGAAAAAAATCCTCTTCTGCACCACGATACATCATAGCAATGCACTTGAGAAAGTTGATCTGCTCTTACCTCACAGTGCAAGACTAGCAAGGTGACTCCAATTTCTCCCTGATATCCCTTCAAACAGCTCTGCTGTTTATAAAGAATCGGTTTCTTTTCCTTTACACCAAGAAGGACACAACATTGTTAAAAAAAAAAATGTGCTGTTTTAAGCTACTCAGACTTTAGAGCAGCTGCTAATGGCATTGATCGAACAAGTTTAGAGTACCAGAGGAAAAGCTACTGCTGCGACTATTTCAGTCAGGAAGGCGGCATACTGCAAGGAACCAAGGTACTTAATCAACTTACAGCGAACAGATCACAGCTAGGTAAGCATTAGTGGTAAATAATCATATAAAGATTCTCCTCCAGCTTATGCAATGCTGCTGCTCTATCTGGAATCAACTGTTAAAGAGTTAACACTTAATGAATCCTGAAAGGAGAAGCCACGTTGCACCATTAGTGTCAGTTCAATAAAATGTCCCGTTAAAAAGTCAGAAAGAACAAAAAAAAAAAGACAGAAATACCTTACTTAAAGAGAAAGACCAGAATAAAATAGGTTATCTAACAACACTTTCTGCATAAACATTTGGTGCTCTTAATAACAAGGCAATACCAACTATTCTGTAGGCAAGTTACTATAAGCACTGTACTGGTCAAAAAGGGAGTGCATGAATCATAATGAACTACTAAGCTGTGCTACCAATGAACCAGCAGCAAATTAAAACTACATTGCAACTGATCATTAAAACATTCTAAATTAAAAACATCTACAAAGCACATGCCAGCTTACAATCATCATTTCAGGAGACTATTAACAACTATTAACATAAAAGAGAGGCAAACACAGTGAAAGAAATTGTTTTAAAAAGTTGGGCACAGACCTTCATTATACTGCTCTGCTGTGACAGACTGGAAAAACATGTGTGTGTGTCCTGCCCTGTCCTTACCAGGCATGAGCTACAGTGGGATCAGAAAACTCCTTCCATGTCCAGCAGGTGCTGCTGACACAATATCCATCAGAACCACAGATGATAAAACTCCCAGCTGCATGGGACACAGCTATGGTATTAACAGCTCTCTCTCTCTCTCCCTCCTACTTAATCCAAGACAGGCGAAAAGGCCTGCCCAGTTTTCATAGCTGATTGGCCAGCTTCACTTTCTGAATCTGACTGCTGTTCATTTCTCAGCCCCCAACCTCCAAATCAAGAGGTGTATTCAGATTTTAAGCAGAAGTTGACTATTTTACTTCTGTTTATTGTGCTGCAAACAATGCCTTACAGTTACGGTTTCCTCTTGCTTGAATGCAGAATTATGCAATGAGGAAGACAGCACAAATGCAAACTCTGTTAACAACACTTTCGATTGCCTTGCAGAATACTGACACTGAATGAAGGTGTCAGTGTGAATTAGTGTCCATAATACAGCATACAAAACTGTACGTCATGAATTCGTGATCCATAAAGCAGCTCTAATGTAGTATATGCTGTGTATGAGTAAAGCAGTTTAAATAATGACGCTCACTTTCTGTGCTTCATGAGTTGTAGATGTGCTACACTAAAATCCTTGTCCTTACTTCTGCTTCTACTGTAATTCCCCCCTCCCTCTTACATAATGCTTTCTACAATTTAACAACTTTAAATATCATCCCTCTGTTCTACACATTAACTATACACTGCTTTACTGCAGCTTATTACTGTAACTTCTGTCCAGCCCTCAAGGACTGGACTGTAGAACACAATTAACAAGCTTCAGGCTAAACTCACCTGTCTTAGGAGAAGGGGAGACTAGTTGCTGCTGACTTGTTTCCTAGATGAAACAAGAGGAAGAATGAGCAGGGCTTTAAATTAGTAGAGACAAAAGCCAGCACTGAGCACAGCAAGCATTGCAGCATGGTGCACATTTGACTTTTCTATATGTTCACATGGGCAGCTAAGGCAAGCCGACGGGGTGAGGTATAGGGAAGGCTTCCAGCCACGCACAGAGGTATTCACGACTAACAAAAATAAATAAATATATAATTTGTCCCATTTGTTTACAGATTTTGCTGTCCCTTCCTCCCACTTTGCTTGTCTATAATCAAGTTGAATTTTATTTTCTGCTTCTATCTACCTCAGTTACCCAAATAAGGCTACATGGCATCACCGGAGACCAGTTAATAAAGTAACCTCCTCAACACTTCTTAACTTACCCTGATTCATCACAGCATGTCGTGTCTGCAATGAAGAACTATAGTTTCTATTTCATCATTCAAACTATATGTAGTAAGTAAAAAACAAAAAAAAAGTTTGTAAAACACTATTTTCCCTAAAATTATATTAGTGAAAGTCTGGAGACCTTTACCACAGTGATGTCAACAGAGGACAGAGTGGTGGTGTATTCACACATTTTAATGGATGCAATACCATGCATGAGTGAGGACTCTCTATGGACACAACCCCCTACTATCCTGTCACTGAGGGAATGCAGCAGAATCATGTGGCTGGATCCTTAATAAACCAGTACCGAAGCTCTTTATTAAGAAAACGGTTCACATGAAATAGGTACGATGGGGGAATACACTGAATACACTGTGGTAAGTCTGAAGTGCCATCATGCAGAATGAAAGAGTGCATCAATAGTGACTGGCTACATACAGGCTGGTGTACCTATCAGAAATATACACAAAACAAATGGTTAAAAAAAACACTGGTGGAATCCTCGCCTAAACAGGGTACATAATAAAAGAAGAAAACTCATGGCCAAAATCAGGAAGAGCAACTCCCTTTAAGACACGTGCTAGCTTATACAACTAAACAAGAAACTCAGAGGTGCAAGTCCAACAAGGCCAACTATGAGGTTAGGATACCCTCGCAGGCTAAGAACAATCAAAAGCCATTCTTCAGCTTTGTTCAGGACCTTGGAGGTAAGCACACAGCAGTGTGCTGAACTGGTTGTGAATGGTGCCACCTTCACTGATTAGGGTGACGTAGCAAATCTACTGGCTGATAAATTCATTCCTTGGCTTTGCATATTAGGTTGTTAGACTGATGGGTCTATAATTACCTGGGTTGGTTGATGGTCTGCCCTTCTGGAAGGGAATGACTGTTGCAGTCCTCCATTCACTTGGAATGTAGCCCTGTTTCAAGGCTGTAGTGGAAGAGTGCCTTAAGTCGCCCTGACAGGTCATGTTTTAGACTGTTCAGAAGGCAATTGGTGATGTTGTCAGGACCCATGGAGGCATTGTTCTTGGCTTTAGTGAGTTCTGCCAGTACCTGGTCCTTTTTCGTCTTTATCCTTACACATAGGGGAATCGCCCATAATAATTATAGGCTCAGCTCCCGAGGTTAAGACAGCTGACCCAGAAGAAGTATTTGAGGATGAAATTCCAGATGCAGAGCTTTTTTCCCCCCATTCTGACCAAATTAAACTTATTTTTTCTGTCCATAACTGTTATAGGAATAAATAATTCACAAATATCAGAAGGAGCAGAAAAATGTTACTCAATCAGTACAGTCAACAAGAGTGTTGGCCTTCTGGCAGAATTTTGTGCCCACATTTACATTTTATTTTTAATAACTGTTGTTCCTTTGTGTCGCTGATATTCTAGCCACATCAGAGAGTCATGAGAAAGGGAAAATTTCTCAACATTTTTTCATGCTAACAGCAGTTTGAACAGTAAAACATCTAAAATGACATTAATTAGTTTAAACTCCATCTTGTATTTTTCAATTACACTGAACAAAACCTTCTGTTACTGCCAATGGCAACATATTATGGTACACCTGGTACACTGCAATACCCAACATATATTTTATCACTGTCACTCAAACCTCAACAAAGAGCGGCAAATCATCTTTAATTTCCTGGAAGTATCTTTTCCTCTTTTCTTTACAATCAAAATAACACTAAGCTCACTTCTTGTCAACTCACGAAGTTCGTTTGTTTTCACAGGACATTGCAATTTGTAAAGCATCACTGTAGTCTGGGTGCTAGATTTTGGGTACTGGAAAGACCTCGTCAAGTTGTGAAGTTTGTTTGGTTTTGTTCGACACTACGATATGTAATGTATTACTGCAGTTTCAGTGCTGGATTTTAGGTTATGGAATGCTACATATGTGTAGTGGGAATAGTTTGTCATTCATTTGATAACTATCATTTGATTATACTTGCAAGACCATGGGTTTATAGTATGTAAAGAAAGGAGACTGTGAGGGTGCCCCACTGCAAGAACACTTTATGCTTATTTCAATAATGTAGTTTCATTATTTATGAATTTGATACTATACTAATGATTTCATTGCTGTTTCTAGGTCCAAATAAGATATAAATACACTGGTGGCAGGCACCAGAATAATCTTACTGGGTAATGGCTCTATCCAAGAATACCTACTCTAAGCATGCTGGATGACAAGGGATATGCAACTGCTGACACAGTAATATTAGCACGCACACAGAGCGTAAACAAAGTCACTTGTTCTGAGCATTTACAGCAGTTCATACAAAGCAAGGTATCCAACTATGTGAGCAAACTTACTGCACCATTCGAAGGTGACACAGATGTTTTCTTTGAACCTGGGGTGTCTTCATCCTTAACCTAAATTTGAAAAGGAAGGAGGCGTAGCAAAGTCATTTCTACATACATGTAAATAGATTAAACAAATGAAGCATGCAGTCAGAAAAAGTCAATACCTGAACATTTACTGCTCAAATTAAACAACTCATCAGGAATACAGAAACATACAGGGAAGTACATCTACTAAATTCACCTCTCACCAAACAGCTTTAGCTTTCAATCCGCACACTTGCAGCATGTTTTTCCTTCACACTCCTTGCTGATTTGCCTTATCCCACTCCCCCTGCTATCTAGTCAGACTGTACAAACAGAGATGTGCATAAGGGGTAATACTGTTGCCACTTCAAACCTCTCTCACATCTTATCACAGGTCTTCAAAGTACACCTATGAAAGGTTTCCTATTTGATTTCCTAAAGTGGGCTATCAGACTGTATGGAAGATATTCAGCTCTTTAACAGAGTTATAAAAACAGAAATGACATCTCAACTTGAGGTTTTCTTGGAAGTAACGTCAAAATATAAAAGTTAATCTTTTATTTATTTTTTTCATATTTCAGATTACTTATGAAAAACAACTGCAAGCTAAGGCATCATTTTTGGCACATACCTTTTATTAATACACTGCCTCAGTCTTACTTTTAGGTTCCACTTTGAGGTAGTGCCTTGTTTTTTGCTTTAGAATTAGACCACCAGCCAAATTTCCTAATAAAGTGGACTAAAGTCAGAAACAATTTTTGACAAATTATACATGACAGACATATTTTACTGACTGTTGTACATGTACAGCCAGCTTTGTGGTGAAACGATAAAAAGCCCTGACTACTCTGCAAGTGATCCAAGTTTGAGCAGTCACTTGGTTGCCTGTAAGAGTTGGTTAGAGAGGATGGGAGTGAGTGGCAGTTGTCAGCTCGCCCAACGCCCACCCAAGTGGGAGGTAGGTGACTCTGGCTCACCACAAGGGTGACACCTAGTGGGAGCACTAGATGCCACCCCGAGAAATTCAAGCCATATCAACCAGAATTGTCTTGGTGGTTTGCACCAGTAAAGCTGATGGAATTTCAGCAGGCAAAGGCATGCTTCCCCTCGGAAAACAGCAAAAGTGGACTTGGAAAAGCCAGTGAGGAGGATAACAGAATTCCCCAAAGGGGAGAGGATAGGTCTCCCACCAGGTCCACTTCTTACCACCCAAATCAGAGTTGATCAAGATTCCTCGGCTGGAAGCAATGAGATGTAGGGCTCTTGCCCAGCATAGGACTGCATTTCTTCTGCTTTCCCAGAATGATGACAATGGAGACATTGGGCAAGGTCCTGGGAGGATGCAAAAAAAAAAAAAAGAACTCTCAGATATGATCTTGATTATCAAGATTCCAAACATCCTACAAAGGATAAACTTGCAGCGGTTCAACTGGTTAGTACGATTTTTTTCTTTGCATTACTACATAAAGAAGCAATGAACATCCATAACAAATTAGGTACAGTGTAAATCTACTGTGCATATTAATCTCTCTAAATTAGCTCTCTAAATTAAAGTTACCTCGTTAAATTAACCCACTGGCTCCGCTGGCAGAGAACTCCAAAGCCTTGACTATAACCCAGTTGAGAAGAGTTCACTTAGCTGATCAGGTGCCTGTTTGCTCTTTGTTGGGGAAGGACAGTTCTGATTAGGCACAGCCTCTTATTTCCTCACGGAGAGGAACAGGAGTGTGTGACTGGACACACTATCTATGGAAGAACCACTGAACACTGATGTACATCAGGGTCATGCAGGAGTACTACCTGTAAAAGGGGGAGCAGGACTTCGGCTGCATCACATACCGAGTTGTGGAGAATACACGAGACAGCTGTATGTCTCCTCTTAAATCCATGGGCATGCACTGGGACAGTATGGCATATTCATACATAATCAGATCCCTGACACAGAGATGACAACTAGCTCTCACCACGGAGAACAAATGTGCCTTAGGGCTCTCACCTAGGAAATGAATGGGCTCATTACAGAACCAAGACAGATGAGCTCGACTGCCAGCAGAAAAAGAAGGTCAAAAGTAACTTAAAGGAAAAACAATCCTCAGAGGGGAAAAAAGTCTAAAATAATTACCTCATAATACAGATAATAGAAATTAACTACATACAAGAAGCATCATGGACATCTTAGGAGGCATCATGAGGAGATGATACAGGTTCTCCCACCTGTGTACAAAATAGGGTATGTCAGAGAGACAGCCCAATCTATCAGCTTTGAACAAAGTTGTCTCATCAAAAACCTCTTGTCTCTTCGTAGACTTACCTCCTTATCCCCTCCCAAAGTGCATCAAAGAGATGCTTTCCCTAGTAAAGTTACATATTACATACAATCTCTGGGACCCATTCAATATGCTCACTATGTTTTACACCTTGTTCTAGACATACAGTGCATTTCCAATCATTTTTGGTAGTGGTGAGGAAGACACAAACTGGCAGTAACATTTTTGATTCTGTCCTCTCTTATACCATCACCAGTTCATAAAGGCATAAAATACACAATGTGAATGACAGGTTCCCAAAAAGAAGAGAGCAAAAATCACTTCTTTGGACTTCTTTTGCTGATACAGAATTTGGATCTTAATATGCTATTTAGCCTTCCTTGCTACAGTTTAACTTTCATAGATTAAACAAAAATGTCCTTTAACAATACTTCACAGTTGGTTATTTAAAACTTCTGTCCAGTCTCTGAAGCCAGCTCTGTGATACAAAGGGAAAAAGCCCTGACTATGATCCAAGTTCAGTTTGTGGCTCAGACACCAGAAAAGCAGGCGGAGGGGGGTTCTGGAGTGAAGTGGCTGATGTCAGCTCACTCATCTTGTGACAGGGGCTACGGGTTAGCCAATTTGGGAGTATCATTGCCCTCTTTGGCTTGCCCAGAGCAGCTCAGCACTACAGTTGGAGAAAACATGTATAGAAGCATGCCTGTGTACAACTTGAACTGCAAGCATCACTCTGGCAGACATACAGCAGGCCATGCAAAGGAGGTATCGACTATAAGCAAATATCTGAGTCTGCTACAGGTGGTGGCTAGCCCACACCTGACTTTTGCCCCTCAAAGGAAAAAATGGGCCAATGGCCTCTCAGCCACAGGGGAAGTAAAAGGTTGACAGGGTGGCCTAGATGCCAACAAAGATTATCACAACTCCCCTGAAAGCCATTCTGAAGATGCCATTTGAAAATGTCTTGAAGCGATAGCAACAAAGGTGAGTGACTTGGCCTGGGTCTTCTCTAACTGTTCTCAGTGCATCCTATTATTATCCAATTATCCATCATTTAAAGGCATAGATTTTTCTGTTTCTATATTTCTGGAGTTAAATATGTTGCTCTAACCAATTCCTTTTTCCATTTATCAAGAGTGTAACAGCAGAAGACTAAACATAACCTCTTGCCATAAGTGGAAGACACTGAAGGGGAATTTACCACTTCCTACCCCTGCGGGGCCTTGTACTCATCTTTTTCTGACCATAATACTGCTCACTGTGCTCCTATCCTAAGACTCTACTACTGTCTGACTACTTATTCTCACTCTCCGACCAACTAGCCATCCTTGTTCCTGGTTAGTAGCTGGTATCCCAAATCCAATGCCCAATGTTATCAGACACAAGAAGTTTTCTATCATGACTTCATCTACTAGTAGATGACTTGAGTCCTGATTTTTTTTTATCTCATCCATTACTGGTCATCAGTGATCCTACCCCATGCCTCCCACGTGTTCTGTGTTCTGTATACTATTGTACTTCTTTTCACATCATTATGAGCCAACTCGTCCTATAGACAAAGAGATACCATGGCCTGTACACCTAAACCTTTGAAAACAGAGGTTTATTTTAAAAGTACTCGACATGGATATTAATAGGGTAAACCTGACTGAAGTCAAACAATTACTACAGAAATCAAACCATTTCAAAATTGGGACAACTGTTGCATCTTTGAGATGTTCATGATAATCACCCTAAGAGTTCTCCATTTCCACAAGAATCAAAGAATGAAAAGTAAAATTCAGAAAAAGTAAAAAGAAACTTTCCTTCTGTTCCCAGAATGCAAAGCGAGATGAAAAAGCCATGGTGATAGAGTATGATCATGAACTGAGGCTGCTACAGCAAATGGAAGAGATTAGAAAGTTGTTTTTAGTGAGGAAATCCAGCTTAGGCACCGTCTCCTTCCTGTGGAAATATGCTGCACAGAAGAATGACATGAAAAATGACCACTCAGCATAGGAACTGAACACGGGATGGGATGGATGCTGTAAGGTACAGAAAGAGAAAAGTGGAAAGCAAAAGTCACTGTCATTGTTGAAGAAAAATACCTGAAAAAGAAAAAAACAAAAACAAAAAAAACTACAAAACTACAAAAGCTACAAGCACTGAAATCAATTTTCTACTACAACTCCTTCAACATTTTCCATCATCCGAAATTAATACCATCAGGAATTATAATAACTTGGTTACTATTTTATTTTACAAATAATCTATAAGCAAATATTGCCATATTAAGGTGCATTTAAAGCAATTTTCCAATGTTTTTTAACCTTAACTTTGGACTATGGCATGTGATACAAAACCTGCCAAACAGTACCTTTACCCATTAGGGAGCATTTTCTTGCTGTATTTCAACAAGAAAAAAGTACTTTGAAAAAATAACATTTCCATACCCTAAAGCCACAGAGGAAAACCAGTAAACTTTAACCTTAGTGGCGTCAGTGCACAAAAAACTTGTGTTGTGTCCATAGACTTTAATGGACGCACCACAGCACATGCATGAACATGTCCCATTAAAGTCTATGGACACAACATTACCCCACGGTAACATCACAGCAGTAAATGCTAAATTAATTTGGGCCATATTTTAATAAAAAATATTATACTTTTTTTTATTAAAAAATACCCAGACACATAAATATAGACAAGTGTTAAAAATGCACTGCGGCACGACTCATCAAATGCTGCAATGTACATCCTAACATTGGAAAATCACTTTAAGCTTCTGCTACAAAATATTTTGCTAATCCAAACCCAATATTAAAGTTTTTATTATAAACCTTTATTTAACAAGTTCAAAAATCAACATCAACTATAACTGTTATTAGAACAGACTTGCAACAGCAAACACATAAATTAATATATTCAAACATGGCTCCCATATGAGCTTGATGGCAACCACCATAACAGTAACATTTACATTTCTTGCAAGGACTGCTGAAGAGGACAGGACAAATGCGGGAATTGATTTATTAAAGGCAGTGCTGTTTCATCTGATTAGATCAACAAAATTCATAAGGTTTAATGTAGTTTAATAATACCAGTCCACAGTACCAGGCAGAGACGAATTAAGTGGAACACTGATCATCGAGATTTGTAACTAAGGCTGCAATGACAGGACCATTGGGCAAGCAGGGAATGCCTGTTTTACATCACCCTGAAGCAACTCCTAGCAAGGGAATGAGGCAACTCGCACTGCAGCATGGTTGACTATAACTTTTTATATAGTTGTATCCTTAACCAATGACCAGTGAGATATTTTTTTCTAAAGCAGTACTATTCCCCTGTCCAGCCCCATTTTTACGAGAGAGATGACATTCTCAGCAGTCCCACCTCCAACTTTGTCAAGGGGCTCTCATCTCCAATCCTTAGTGTTGATAATTGGTGGATCTCTTGGCCTGTGACATATGCCGTGAAATTCTCTCTGCCAGGGAAGCAAACTCAAACATTCTTCGCCCTACCCAAAAACATGCGACTAGGGCCACAGCTGAAAGTGCTGGTGCAAAAATGGGCAGCTGGAAAAATATGCACAGAAAGGGTCTCGTGACTGTGCAGTCAGATAATGGACGATGATGTTCTCCACTGCAATGAGGTCTGCAGGCTTAGGCACTGCATTCTCAATGACCTAACACAAAGAAGTGCCAACCTCTAAAGTCACTCCTCTGTGTGATCCTAAAGGATTGGGGTTCACCAGTGTACAACTTTAGCTAAAGTAGCAAAACAGTCACAGGGGGAAACTGTGCTGGCCACTGTCACTGGCATCCCAAAGAAACCCATATCTAGAATGACTGTGAAGCAAAAGGATATAATTACCAATGTAAATCTGACTCCAGTTATTTTATGGACCACTTTACAGTTATCAAAGAAATGGCATATCATTAATGCTGTACCACTTTATGGATTACTAAATTAATACTTTAAATTATAAGGAGAATAAACAGGCTACAACAAATTTTATTAAATTCATTAGTGTTATAAACCTTAACAAGCCTTGTTATAGATTATTTAAAAGTATCTACAGATACACAGCATAATGCTTGAAACCATCTTTCATGTTAATACATTAGTTAGCTTGCAGCTGTATCTATTAAGAGTTGTTATTTTAGTTCTTATTCTTCATCCAAACTTTCTACAAGGGGACAAGCTGGGCATTTTAATAAATCTGTCTTCTTTAAGCCCAGCATGCACTACTATGGCTTTATAGCAATGCCCAGCATGCACTACTATGGCTTTATAGCAATGCCCAAGATGACCACGTTCAGTTCAGCTTTTAATTCTTGGTTTGCTGCATTCTATTTTATACACTGTGTGTCTAGCTAGGTGTCCAGGCCCTCTTTAATCTTTTGTAGCCTGCATCTCATCTGCTTTATTTGGTCTTTGTGCAAGTTAATAAGCTGCCCTCTCTTATATTAAACATTTCCTACTTTTGTCCACTGGTTAGACTCTTGTACTTACCCATTTTTACTGAAATGCCTCTTCTCCTACTCCCTTGCATTTGAATTTAAATTAGTACTATGTCGACCCCATCCTAAGTGGTTTTCAATGTGCTAGGGAAAAAATTAAGCAACCTGCCTGACTAAATGGCCCTGACAACCCACTGGCAGCTTTGGCTACTTTGCTCATACCATTTCATAGCGCCACTGACAAACAGTGCTGCTCCTTCCCTGACCAAATCCATAGGTCTGTGCACAGCCAAAGCATGGGAAGCATAGTTCCATAAGTAGTGGCCAATCAGACTTCTTAGATTAAAATTCTGAAACTGCATTCACTACACCACTACCCTGTGCAGACGTATAGATTCAGTCGGGGGGGGGGTAACTTTTATGATGAAATTTATTTTGGGCTCACAGTGCTCTTTTAACTTACAGTTTCTTCATCCTTTCTTTCTTTCCTTCACTAAGTCATCTGTACTCCTACAGGTTTTACATGCAACTCACTGCTCTACTGTAAAATGACCTTCCTTTCCTCCTTAGTGGGACCACAGCTGTTGCATCTCATTAATTATTTCTATACTCAAATGGACTGCAAGCAAAACAAGTTGCAGGACATTTCTACCACTCTACCCACTGCTTTAATTTTGGTATACACCGCCTTTACCTTTTACCTCTGTCTTCTAATTCCCTCTGCACCCTTCTTCCACTCCTGTTCCCATACTCTGCCACCTCTATTTACTAACCTTCTGTTTATCATTTACTTAGAACTTTTTTTTTCTCCTAAATGAATGATTGTAACAAGCAACAGAGGCACACTGAAGTACATATGCATCCTCCCCTAGTTCTATCTACCCCCATAACTTAAAATACTTACGTCAGACTCCTACTGTCTTTATTTCCCATCAAATGAAGCAGTCCTGACTGAAGAACTGACAGGAACAGCTTTGTCAGTACTAAGATCACTTGGCCCACAAACTTTCCCATCCCTACATTCCCATAATGAAAAGCCTTTCAGAACCTTCAGCTCTTGCCCAAGTGAAAAAAAAATGTGAACTCAGAAGTAAATTTTCACACCAAAGTGAGATGATTCCAGAAAAACGGATTCTAGCTGCAGCTTTGTCTGACAGATCCAGTGTCACTGTGAGTACCTATCACTTTTGTATCTGACATCAGAGAGATTTGGCTGTAGCCCTGAAAGTTCCAGACTATATCCTCTTGGGAGAATATCCTATGAAAACTTGATAGAGATTACTATAGTCCTGAAACAAGATCTACATCTGAATGTAATGTCCAGTTTGTGATGTTTTGTGAAGGTATGTTGAGAGGGTCAAGTAACTGCTATACAAATATCACCCAAGGAATCATTACAGAATATGATAGTGGAGGTGGAAACCTCACTGACAGAATCTGCTTTGGGACAGCCATGGTGACGTTTGTCATATTTGTCAGCGAATAAAAAAGCCCTACTTGAAAGCCATCTGGATAGACACTGTCTGACAACTTTGAGTTCTCTGCATTTAACAAAGATAACAAGCAATTTATCATCTTCCCTGAAACATTTTATGCCACAAAATCCAAGTTGCCCATGAACATTCATGGCAGGAAGGAGCTGTTCTCAGGACAAGAGTAAAAGAGAAAAATAAAGACAAATAGCTAGACCTATTCATGCTATAGTAAGTGATAACCTCAGGCATAAAGAGTTAGTGAAATAAAATAACAGATGTTATTAAAGAAGAGTTAATGAAGTAAAACACATTATGAAGAAACTGATAAGGTTTGAAGCTCTAAAATTCTTCTGTCTGAAATAAACCTAACCAGAAAAAAAGGGGTCTTCCAAGATAAAAACTGAGATCTGTAGATACATTCGCTACAGAGAATAATAATCTGAGATTTTCCAACATAACATCCCATGAACTCAGAAGAGAAGTACCTCTCAAAAAAGCTTTATACGTCGAAGCTTTTGAAACTAAACCGTACCTAATGAGAAAACCGGACATGGAAACTAAAATATTTAGACAGATAACAAGGAAGGTAGGGGAAGTGAAGAAGGCTATATCTCTGGAAAAAGCCCAAACCAAAATATGTTTCCATCTGCCTCCATATGTTTGAGTACATAGATACCATCTACCAGTAAAATCTGAAGTACAGGCCACTAGTGGAACTGGAATGAACACAATGTTAAGTTTAAGTGCATGGAGACAGGGATGCCTTTTCCTAGAGGAATGACTTGGAGGGTGCTTGTGATAAGGATATAAATGTCAATAGGTGGACTATGGTACAACCAAGAAGAATCAAGAATCACATCTATCTGGGCCAATAAGAAAACAAATAACAATGGACTTAAGACTCTTAGATTTCAAAAGAAACTAACAGAAGTGGGGGAGAGAATCAGGAAAAGTTACTTTTGGCCATAGTGAGGTTAAAGCATCCCCTGATTTTGCTTTGACGGAAAAAATCAAGGAAAAATACTTAAACGCAGTGCCAGAAAGAGGGCAAACCGATCATATACTGGATGGCCCCACTTCCTAAATACAGCCTTGGCTGTGAACAGGCTCAGACTATTTGTGGAAACAGAACATATTTCTACTTAATCTGTCCAACAGAGAGATGGATTTTCCTGGCAAATGTAGTTACCAGAGACCTACTGGAATGAATAGACCACTCCCAGAGTTTCACAGCTTCCCTTTACAAAGGGTAATACTAAGTACCTCCCTATTTGTTAATGTAAAAAAAATCCACCATGCTGCTTGATTAAATGTATGCCTGACCTTTGGGAATCCACAGACCCAGGACATAGGCAGTCGAAATCACTGCTCTCATTTTTTTTAACACTTGTTTACAGAATTACCACTTAAGACATAGGCATCAGGTGTTTCAGCTACATGGCAGTTCTGAAGGACCATGACTTTTTTTCCTTTTTGAGTCTATTAAGAACAAATTCAGGCCAATAAATCCAAACCCATTAGCAGTGGAACTGCCATATAGCTGAAACACCTGATGTCCTTAAGGGGTCATTTGCATTTATCCCATGTTACCTCTAACACAAGTGGTTTTAACGAATCACAGTGGAAGATCTAGCTTGGCTGGGTTTTTCTTTCAGTTTTTATTGATTGTTTTAGTTACAACACTATACATCACGTTTGCTCTTTTGCATGATTATCATTAATCCAACGTTACATAAATTGCTCAATTCCTGTCTTCCCTTAAAACTTACTCCCCCTCCAAAATATAATTCTGCATGTATTGTTTCCCAATTTCCATTTTTTTCTATGTAACTTGCTCCTACACTTTTCTAAAGATCCCAGTTCCAGTTCTTTACTCTGTGTTGCAATATTCAATACTTTAACCAGAGTCTTTAAACTTTGATTTCCATTTTCTAGAAATTACTTTTTGGCAGCCACTAGAATTAAACTTAACAAGGCCTTATTAGTGGCTGGACAATTCAGGTTCCGTATCCCAGCTCAGAATTATTATTTCCCTAATTACATCCACTTGCTCGCCCAGTATTTCTAATACAGTACTCTGTAGGGAAATTTTAAAGTATGACAACTCATTACATTCCCAAAACATATGTTCCCAGTTACCTCTTTCCTCCCTACCACATTTTCCATCTATCTGAAGAAATTTTTTTGAAGTCTCCTTAGGTTATAAAAATACCTGTGCAAACACTTCCAAGCAAAACTCCTAATCTTCTATCTAGATTTTGTTGCATACTTGGGAGCCATACATATGCCCTCCCATTATTTGCTTGTTAACTGCTTATCCAATCTGTCTTCCAATCGTTTCTAAGCTCCTCTCATTGATTCCTATAGTTACTGTCCAATATTTTATATGCCCTACTAATATCCTTTTTTTAAAAGCAGCTTCTGTTCTAGACAACAATAAACTTTACTAGAGCAGCTTTTTCACTTAATATTCCCCTATCTCTTTGTCTTTACCTGTACTCTATCAATCCCTGGCAGAAAAAGCAGTCTCTAGCCTGTAGTCCAAATGTCTTCTTGGCATCTTCCCATTGTATTAACTTTCCCTCTCTAGGAATTTGCTCTCAATACCTTGGTTCCTTTGCCAGTTTTCTCCAGTAAATTCCAGACCCCCTTGCCTAGTCTCGGTACCCCAAAAGTAGTCATCCCTATCGTCAAAATCTACTTTCTCCATTTTCATGTTGGCTTAGTTTTTAGGATACTTTTTGCTACTTTATAAAATTCTAGAAGGCTGTTAATCTCCTTAAGGATCTGCATCCAAAATCCCACTCTCTCCTTACTTCTTAAATGTCCTCTCCCTCTTCATCATCATCATCCCTTTCCACATTGAATTATAGCTTTCTGCTTGTTTACACACACACACACACACACACACACACACACACACACACACACACACACACACACACACACACACACACACACACAAGCCTTAGATGTGTAGCTCTGAAATATCCCTTCAAAGCAGGTAATCCTAACCACCTTGTCTACTGGGAGGATCAATTTATCCCACTTAACTCTTGCCCTCTTCCCCTCCCAGATATTTCCTTCAGCTCTTTATTAGCTATTGTCCACAACTACTCCTCTGGTTGGTAAAAATATATACATCTAAAACGAAAGGGACTAGAAACATTTTCACTGCTTGCATTCACAAACAAGAGCTTACAGTTTCTCCGTTTTTGTATTATCTTTTGTTTAGTCTCTTCCCACATATCCTTAGCTGCCATAACAGAAGCCTTTTAAATCCATATTCCCAAGTACTTAATTTTATCATGTCTCCATAAATATTCGTATTGCTGAACTAATTCATATGAGGGTACATCATTTATGGCTGTAGCCTTTATTGTACTTTCATTAATTTTATATCCTGAAAAAGACTTCAAACTGTCTAAAAAATGTTAATCACTATTGAGATGTCCTTTTCTGGTTTTATAAGGCACAAAATAATATTACCTGCAAATAAAGCCGACTTTTCTTGATTACCATACCAATTATATCCTTTAATTTTCGAGTCCCTTAATTTCTTTGCCAATGGCTCTAAATATAAAGTAAACAACAAAGGGAAAAGAGGACACTCCTGCCTGGTATCTCTCTTCAAACACAACTTATCGGAGAGGAACCCTCTCACTTTAATTCCTGTCGCTAGTCCCTCATATATCTTCTTAATTAACCTTATATTGTATCAGGGAATGCAAATCAAGCACTGCTCTCATTTTTTCATAATAATAGTGATTCTTGATGTCATCCTGGACAAAAATTCCTGGCCAGCACAGCTATTTACATATTCACCCTAATCCCAAGCAAAAGACATTTGTGCTCAAAGTATCTTTCAAAAGAAGGTTAAAAAAGGGCCTACCTACTGAAAGGAGATTAGTCTGTTGAAGCCACAAACAGACAGATTTATGCAGCCAAGATGAGAAAAAAAATCTTTATTATGACATTTGCAAGGTCCTGATATTGGAAACAGTGTACTGTTAAACTCCAGTGGAGGACTCCAATACAACACCTTCCATTGAGAACTATGGGACTGCTGCTTAACACACAATCAAGCCACAACTGATGTATAGAAAACTATTTCTAGAAAAGTTGATAAACTGTTTCTGGATAAAATGTCTATGGCACATTTTTTTAAATAGAAAACATCCTGTAAAAGTGAAAAGTTGCACTGGTGCCAAGTGTGACCTGGCATAATTCAAAGTGATCCCCACGGACTAGATGGTTTGAAGCAAGTACTCCCTTAGCATTATTAAATGGTCAGTCACTAGGAGACGGTCATCTAGGTAGGTGAGCAGTAGTGGAGCAGATTAATTCCCTGCACTCACAGTTGATGTTTCTACTGCTTAGCATTTGGTGAAAACCCTAGGGGCTGAGGTGGGACCAAAGAGAGGAGCTCTGAATTAGTAATGACCATCTCTTACAAAGACGTGGTAGTAGCATTTTCCACAATACCTTCTGATCTTAATATGTAAACAGACATACCTGCTAACAAACAGCACACCTTGTCTACTTTTGATACCAAACAGAGAACACAGTGATGGGCAAAGTATGCAGAAGGACTCCACTAGGGAAAACAAAAGTGTGGAGGTTGCTAACTTCCCATACTGGCCACAGATCCCCAATTTTCTTTGCTACTATAAAAACAGAATAATCCTCAAGTACTTGCTGGTCTTGAGGAACCTAGCAGACATCTCTACTTGCTCCAGTGGTGTAGAGGATAAAACCCTAACTAGGACCCAGGTGACCCAGCTTCGAGTAGAAGCACTGGTGACTGACAGAGTGGCAGGAAAGAATGGATGTGCCTATCCTGGGGGCAGGGCAGTAGCACGGCCATCTCCTGTGACTATCTCTGGTGGAGGCTGAAGATGTTATTAGGAGGATGTGTGATCCAAACAGAAGGTGGAGGGTGGACCTGACTGAGCTGCCACAGAGACAGGGCAATACGACTCAAATCGCCATTGCACAGTCACTCCTCAGATGTAACCATGTCACCATGAGGGAGGAGGGAGTGGGTAGGTCATACAAGAAAAAAACTTGGATGGAAGCAGATATGACCAAGTCCCTGAGACACTCTTACGATTCACAACAGACCCCAGCATACTGCCTTAAGTGTGGGGTGGAGCAAAGAGGGTGGTTGGTAGACTAGGCATGAACATGTAGCACTAGGGTAGCAGGCCAGTAATATGACAGAAAGGGGACAAATGAGGACAAAAAAATGCAAGGAGAAGGACAGGGACAGTATTCAGCCAAAATCCATACAAAAATTCCTAAATTTCCCTAGCTCTTCAAAAAATAATATAGGGTCATTCTCGTGAATACAAGTTTTCTCCGGAGAAAGAAAGAAAGTGATGTTTCTGGAAGAGCTGTGTATAATATCAGTGTAGGGCCAGGGGACTCTTAGGCCTATCAGTCGTGAAGCCTGAACTCTTCAGATTCTCTGTTTTGTGCATCTCCTAAGTTTCTGTTTCATATCACAGGATCCCCCTGTTCATTTTCTACCTACTAAACCTAACAAATTCTACTCTTTCACTGCATCCAAGCAACTCTCTCTCACACTATCACAATGTTAGCTCTCCCAATGAGTGTTTCTACGTTCTCTTCTGTACAGGAGCTTTCCTAGCACCTGCCTTCATATCAGCCTAATGTCTCCTATTCCTAGTCTATTAAGTGGTGTTGAAGTCGGTGATGGTTTCACCTAAACTAAATTTATTTAAATTCTTCTTTTTGTCTACCTTCGCACATATAGAATTTTAAAAACTGCATGACTTAAGCACAGAGCATCAGAAATACAGTCTGAGTTTTAGATTTGCAAGCATAAACCAGAAATACAAAATAAGCACTCAGATAAGAGAAAAGAAAAGAAAAAAAATTATATTTAGCACTTCTGTCATTAACCAAAGACTCCACAGAGTAAAATACTTATACATCTGAATTCACATTTAAAATCAGAAAGGCACTTGTGAGGTTTTTAAATGTGATTTTTAGTTGTAAAAGTCTTATTTTGAAGAAGTATTTGGTTTACACAAAGGTGCTGTATCAAAATTTTCACTTCTGTACTTGGTGTTGAGTTCTCAAAACATATCAGAATCCTGTCTCATAGAATATAGTGGTATCCTACACTCTATTTTGGCTTCTTAGACCTGACTTTATATAATTCAAAACCAGACGTAGACAAAGTGCAGCTACAGCATCTGCTCCTAATGGTGTCAGTGAACTAGACTCTATCTGAAAAGCTGTCAGAGGATTATCAGAGACCACAAAAAATAAACATTGTTTGCATCCATATTCAAACACCTGACACTGTTCATTCTTTCATGTATGTTAGACAGTCAGTTCTGCGCATTTCTGTCTATACTTGCACCTAAGCTACAATACATTTTGACAAATAGCACAATTAAAAAAAAAAATATTTCGATCAGATGATGAGTACAGCTCCTACTAAAATGCTGGGACTCATTTTGCAGAGTCCCAAAGCGAAGGAAAAACGGCTGAAAATACAGGAGAACAGTAAATATCATTCTTATCCTTTAAACTTATTTTTGTCATACCTCACAGGAAATGGAATATTCTGAGATATGGTGATCTCGGACTTAGTACATACAAGTCCAGACTTTCGTTCGTTCAGTCTCCACAAGTTGAGACTCTGCAATGCGAATCCCAACACTTCAAAACAGTTACCAATCAATACATTAATAGACTTCACAGTATTACATGGGATGAGACCCTCGGTGGTGCTTGGCTGAATTTACTACTGTAATTTCAAGGTCAAAACAACCAAATCGTAAGGCACATTCAACACTTTCAGGCATTTCACCCAAACTTACAGACATTTTCTCAATATGGAACAGTCTATGTAGATTTGGCCTACATCACTTCATACTTTTCTCTTACTCCCTTTCATAGATGCTGTCCCACCATTTTTACTTCTGAAGTGCTCCTCTACTCCATCCATTATCCATCTTACTGATAAAGTACCCAACCAAGGTAGACCAGAGAAAAAAGTTCTACACCCTCACTTTCACCAACACCTGCAAATCATTTACTATCCGTCAACTAATCTACATCTCTGATCTCTCTCTCCCTCACCCCTCCCCTTTGGCAATTCTCCAGATTTGTGAATGTCAGTCACAGCTATCCAGTTCCCTAAGACAGGTAACCATTTTGACTTAATCAGTTTCAGACTTCTCTCTTACAGCTCTAGTAGTCAAAGTTCAAGAATTAACTGCATCATCACATAAAATATACTTATCGAAGAGATTAATATATGTGACAAGCAGCATAAATTCAAAGCTGAACAATATAACTACTCTCAGTAATGCTATCAGCATGTGAGTGGCGAACGTAATAGGCCTTACTGTACACAAAGCTAAATCACTCGCCTCCGTCACTTCCTTCTCATATCATCTAAACTTAGCATCAGTAACAGCTGCCTCCATCACCTCATCATTTATTTACATTTATACCTCCTTTGTTCTTTATTCTGGCGTTCTGCAAATGATTTTGTATTGGATTCCCATTTTATTTATTTCACTTCTGAACTTCCTTACTATAGAATGCCACACACTGAACTGTAGTCTTTATGTGCGGGCGAGTCAGTTCTGTACAGAAATAACAGTAGTCTAGTCTGCCATCTCTATAAGAAAGAAAAGAAGATCTGACAGCTGACTGATAAGCTCCTGTATATTAACTTTGCAAAAACAATGTTATAGGACATTAGTACAAGATTAGTCGAAGTCAGTCACAAACACATCACCAAATGATACTGTTTCCAAACTCGGATATCTAGGATAATCTCACAATTGCCTTTTTTCTCTTCCCGCAACTTGAGTCTGCTACCCAGAATTTCTACCACTGAATATGTTACCTCAAGCCCACAGAGCTCTGAAGACTGACCTACTCTTACTTCTCTTTGTATATCATACTACTGTATCATAATACAAACTTTCTTCCAGTCTTCTCTATTAAATGACCCAAGCACTGAAGTATCTACTGACCTCTATTTTCACTTTTCAGCTAAAATCCTTCCTCAGCTCTAAGGCCAGTGTTGTCCAACCCCCCAAGCTGCTTTATATTACAAAAAGTAGTGTACAGCAGCCTCTTAATAGTAAAATTAGTATTCTGTACCTTGTTCATAGGTTGGTACTAGGCTATCAGCCCTAGGACCTATACAAGCCTAGCCATAACAATTCCCTGGCTATTTCTTCCCGCACTATTTACTTCCCTGGACCCCAACAAAGCAAATGAGTTAAAGTTAGCATTCATGGCCAAGGGGGCAACCAAAACAGCAAACTATGTTCAAAACCTCAAACGTAGCACACAACAGTGTCAAACCGAAATGCAGCCACATTCATAGAATAGGGATATATAGCAAAGCTGACAAATTCAGCTCCAAATTTATCCCCCAACCACCACCAGTGAAACACCACACAACATAATCCCTCAAACTATCAGTAGGGAGCAGGTCTTGGGTGCAGTCTCTAAGGACAAAAACAACTTTGATAGGCCCAGAAAATATCCTGGGATGCCTCCTAAATGGCCTGAAATTTGACCTATTAGGGTCACTTGTGCCACTATCCAACCACAACCTCCACACAGGCTTCGTGAAACGTGAATTGAAAACTGCAACAGTCATACCAATATGCACAAGGGCAGATCATCAGATTATCTCTAGACCTACAAACTCATTAGTCTTGGATGCAAAGCCAAGGAAAGAACTATGGAATTTATTAAAAGTGACACAGGAAACCTTCAGACACTGGAACCAACCCAGTTTGGTTTTGTCAAAGGCAGGTCATGCCTACTGAACCTGGCAGACTACTTCAAAAAGGTCACAAAAGCAATGGACGAAGACAATATGGTGCATACAGCCTACCTTGACCTAGCTAAGGCATCTGATACAACACCCTATTCAGGCATTGTACACAAACTCATGGAATTAGGCATAAACCGTGTCTAACTCAATGGATAGCCAGCTGGTTCAAAACAGGACCCAGGAAGTTAGGATTGGGGAGAACACATCCACACAGAAGCCAGTCGGCAGTGACATCCCACAAGACTCTGCGCTGGATCCACTCCTCTTTGGCATTTATTGTTGGGAAGTCAAGACTAATGTCAAGGGCCTCTAGCTTACTAAGTATGTAGATAATTGCAAGCTAAGAGTATTAACAGAACCCCCCCCCCCAAACATACTAACATGTTCCAGGGAGGTCCGACACCAAAGACTTGTGCCAAAGCCTCTGCTTAACACTCAATGCCAAGAACTGCACAACAGTATTTTCTGGAAAGTCTAAAACCCAGTGAAAGTACCTCATTGACAAAACACCCTTAAAAGTAGGCAGAGTAGTCAGGGAATTTGGGCACATTCATTTAAGGCTGTAAGAAAATCCTTCTAGGTCACTCATGGTGTCTAGGTCCCGGAAGTTATCATGCTACTGTATTCCACCATCATCAGACCCATAAAATATAAAGTACAGTTCTGTACACTTACCATAAATCAAGATGTTCGAGTGTATTCACTGTAGCAGTTATCACACTTGGGATATCTGCATGCAGGTAGCCCTCAGTCGGCCTGAATACCAGAGTCTTGGGGTTTCTGTGTCGGATGCTGTCACTTCTTTCATGACGTCAGATCGTCAGGGGTATAAAACATGCAGCAGACACCATTACATCAGTCTTTCTTGCCCCAGATGTAGGGAGCCCACAAAATAGGAAGCAATTACATGGTGTGGAACACCTCCAGTAAAAAGTAAATACCATTGTTATAAGATATGATCAAAAAAAAGGATAGGTAGAAAATACAGAGAAGTCAGGGGGTTGGAGGGTAACCAGGACTGCAACAGTGAATACATTCGAACATCTACATTTATGGTAAGTGTACACAACTGTACTATGTTCTTAGTGTTTCACTGTTGCAGTCATCACACCTGGGTTGCTTCCAAAGCTGAGGAAGGGTGGAGGCAGTCAAGAAGCATTAAGGCTGGCTAGCAGGCCTTGTAAGACTGCTGTGGCAAATTCAGCTCTGGATTTAGAAAAAATAGGCAAGTGGTAATGCATGGTGAAGGTGTGTACAAAACTCCAGGTTGCAGCTTCCAGGATGTCCCTGGTAGGGACTCCCCTGGCAAATGCTGCAGAGATTGAGGTAGCTCTAGTGGAATGAGTTCTGATCCTTTGTGGGATAGGTTTTCCATAGTGTTTGTAGGAGAAATTGATGCAGTGTGCTATCCATTTAGAAATGGTTTGGTTTGAAATGGCCTTGCCCTCTGCCCCTGTAGCAAAGCTGACTAGCAGCTGGTCAGATTTTCTGAAAGGTTTAGTCCTATCCAGGTAAAACCTAAGCTGCCTGTGCAAGTCCAGGGAGTGCAAGATCCTTTCCCCTTTATTCTGAGGATTAGGGAAAAAGGTTGGTGAATGAATGAATTGGTATAAAGCCACACTAGATAATACCACCTTGGGCAGAAATGACGGGTTAGTCCTGAGGGAAACCCTGTCTGTATGGAAGATAATGAAGGGTTCCACAGCCATAAGGGCCTGCAATTCAGACACTCTTCTTGCTGAAGTGAAGGCTAGAAGTAAGGCGGTTTTCCAAGAGGAATTTTAACTCTGCTGTAGCAGCAAGTTCAAAGTGAGGAAGTGTGAGCTTCTCCAGTACAAAGTTAAGGTCCCAGGCTGGAGTGGGAGCTCTCCTGGGGGGTCTTAAATTTTTGGCTCCTCTCAGGAACTCTTTGACCAGAGGTTGAGAGAAGAGGGGTGTCTCAGTATTCTAATGAGCTAAGATGGTAGAGGCATGAATCTTAATTGAAGAGAACGATAGGCCTTTGTGGAGCAGTTCTGTTAGGTAATTTAGGATTTGAGGTAAGTTGGGCAAGGTTGTGTCCATTCCCTGAGACTGGCTCCAAGAACAGTATCTTTTCCACTTTTCTGAATAGGATTTCCTAGTACTAGGCCTCCTTGCCTCAAGGATGACATCCAGCACCTGCTTGCTAATAGCTGCTGGTGAAGTGTTCGGGGGATGAGCCAGGCTGCTAGGTTCAGGGTTTGCAGCTGAGGATGCAAAATCTGGCCCTCCTGCTGGGACAGCAAGGAAGGGATCTGAGGCAGGTGCCATGGTGGCACTACTGTCAGACTGTGCAAAAGTGGGTACCAATGCTGGCATGGCCAGTCTGGTGCAATCAGAATTGTCCCTAGCTTGTCCAGTTTGATCTTTAGTAGAACCTTTGAGGGCAGAGGGGGGAAAGGCATAGATTGAGAGGTTTCCCATCTAAATGGCAAGGCATCCACTTTCCATGCTTGGTTGTGAGGAGTTCTGTTGCAATATTTGTTCAATTGATAGTTCTGCAGGGAAGCAAAGAGGTCCACCTCTGGTGCCCCCCACCTGTGGATCTGAAGCTTGAATGCTTTGGGTTCCAGTTTCCACTCGTGTGGGTCCATTAGATTTCTGCTTAAGTCTGCCAGTGAATTTAGTTTGCCTGGCAGGAACTGAGCTTGCAGGTGCACTTGATTGTTCAAGGATGTGTTCCACAGAGCCATGGCTAACCTGCAGAGTGGGTAGGAATGAGTTCCCACCTGCTTATGTACCACATAACTGTGGTGTTGTCTGTCTTTATCAAGAGTTGCCCTGGAAGAATAAGGTATTTGAAAATTGTCAGTGCATTCTGTACAGCTAACATTTCTTTCTGACTGATATGGAGGTGCATTTGTTTTGAGCGCCATTTGCCTTGAATGCATTTCCCACCCATGTGAGCCCCCATGCATAGACTGATGCTTCTGTTGGGTTTGAGCGTCGGGGGGTTGAGTGAAAGGGAGTCCCTTGTTGTGGTAGCAGGCCTCTGCTCACCAAAGTAACTCTGTCCTTAGGTAAGGAATGATAGGCATCATTGTTTCCAGGTCCTGAAAATGTTGACACCAGAGACTTTTTACGTACCATTGAAGTTTCATGTGCAGTCTTGCATATGGAATTAGTAGAATGCAAGAGGCCATGAACCCTAGGGCTTGCAGTATTTTTCTTGCAGATAGCGGGGTTTGGGTGGCCAGTAGATTGAAGTAGTTTGTCAAATAAATCTGTTTTTGTGGAGTGAGGAATGCCATCTGGGAAGTTGTGTTCAAGCTTGCTCCCAGGAATACAACCTTTTGGCTGGGTACCAGATGCAATTTCTTTTCAATGATGGTATATACCCCAGTGAAGTTAGAAGTCTCTTTACAAAAATCAGGTGCTGAAGTAACAAATCCTGACTGTCCGCCTGAATCAGGCAATCGTCCAAGTAAGGGTAAATCTGAATTTTTCTCTGCCTGCAATATGCAATGGCTGGAGCTAGGCATTTTGGGAATACCCTGGGTGCAGTAGATAAGCCAAAGGGAAGTGCAGTAAACTGGTAATGCATAGAGCTTGCTCTGAAATGTAGATATTTCCTGCAAGATTCCCCTATGGGGATGTGCAGATAAGCTTCTTTTAAGTCTAGGGTGGCTAACCAGGAGTCCTTGGCTAGCACAGGAAGCAACTGTTGGAGCATAAGCTTTTTGAATCTTGAAACCACCAGGAAGGTGTTGAGAATGGACAGATCCAGGATAGGGCACCAAGAGTTTTCTTTTCTGGGCACCAGAAACAGTCTGGAGTAAAAAGCTTGTGCCCTTTGCTCTGCTGGGACATGGTGAATAGCGTTGATACTGAGAAGAGAAAGTACTTGCTTTTGGGCCTCCGCCCACTGGTTTGGGGGGAGGTCTGGTCATCCACTTGGGGTTGGCAGTGAGTGGAAGTAGAATCTGTATCCCTGGGATACAATGTTCAAGACAGTGCAGTTGTGTACACTTACCATAAATGTAGACGTTCAAATGTTTTCACTGTTACAGTCATCACACTTGGGCCATCCTTGTAATCAAAATAATTGCTGTACAACAATCACAGTTGTTATTGTGTTATAATGGCTCGTGTGTTCATTCTGTTTCTGTAAAATGTTACTTACACTTTTAAGTTCTGGGACTTCTTAGCACTTAACAAGCAAACTGGCACAATGGCAGCAGCATTTCAAGGAAGCAGGGTGAAAATCTCAGTACTGCCAAAAAAAAGTACATCGGCATGCAATAATCTTGACATGAGAAAAACAATCTCAAAGTCAAGGGCAATTACAGAAACACAACCTTTCAAATCCAGCTCTTCCACTCTAGTGATCAATTAATTTAAATCTCATGTTCTCACCTATCATGCCAAACAAGTCTCATTCATTACATCTTTTTCATTTTCTGACCAGAAACAGTCACTTAGTGTCATACATACCATACACATTCAGATTAAAGTGTTGTTTTTTTTTTGTTTGTTTTTTTTTTTTTTTTTTTTTTTCAGTGCCTTGGGTACCTAGGTCATGCAAAACACATACACTTTTTCAGTTTATTAAATTTCTCCCTGTAAACTGAGCCAGCTATGCTTAGCCACATAAGATGCACTAACTCTGCGTTAACTTAGCAACCCTCGTGAGGTACTAGGCACTGATAAGCTCCAGTTACTTCAAACCCACAAGACGGCTTGGTCCTTCTCCTTATGTCTGATCCTAAACCAACACTACTGGCATGCAATTACTGAAGGCCCACCAGGTGGATAGCAGACATACATCTGCAATTTTTGTTTACAATGCTTTAACTGCTGCATCACCTTAATCATGATTTATGGCATGCCACTAATGCACACCGGTTATGTAGCAAGAGAAATATCTGTTCTTTGAAGAAAGGTTTGTTTAACTAAAAAAGTAATCAGCAGGCAAAAGATCAAAATGTAACTTTCAATAATAACTGTGCCATCCATTTTGCTCAGGGGACATTAAAAGAGCCAAGTGTGTTGCACAAACTAATTTAAACAGTCTTACATATTCAACAAAACAGAATAGGAAACTGTTAGCATTTCTCCCATATTCTCCACCAGAACATAATGTGGTTCTCTTCCAAATATGGCACCACCATTTTTCTTTTAATTTCTTAGTTGTAGAAACAAACTGTCCTGAACAAAAGTATAAGTAGATAGCCACAGTCAAACCTGCAATGACATTTTAATTGAAGCTGTACATTTTCTTTTACATTTGGAATAAGGAAAGCAGGGCTTGAATGTGGTCACCCCCCAAAAAAAAATGTCCAAAATGTGTCAGGACACACAAGGGCTCGCACTACATTCTCAGATGTTCACAGCATTTTGTTTTGGAATGTTTTGCCATAACTCAGTAACATGAGAAACACATGCCATACAATAGGTTTGAAAACTTTTGCAACAGTAGTTCTGAGCGGTAATTAATAACAAGCCTTTAAACCACCAATTAAACCATAATCTTGCCAAAATACAGCAAGAGTTAAACTTTGTTTAGAAATGTTTTTTTCAGGTAGCTGAAACAACCCACTAATAAGGCTTTATAGCTTCATCAACATGTGAAGTCCAATATATGCAGTGGCAAAGAAATATCTCAGATGCTACTTCAGTGCAGAGTACAAAAGAGATAGAGCATTAACAGGTCTCACACTGTTGGTTATGCTATACAGTAGAGAGGCGATTGTCTGAACTAATTGGGACCTAGGGTAGTTTGGATAATCAAACTGTTCGGATAAGAAAACATGAACTGGATAAAAAAAACTTCTAAAAATGTTTTTTTTTCTACTCAAAGGGAATACACTTTTAAAACATTCAGTAATTCCAGTGGAAAATAAAGATTTTTTATACGAGCAGGCTACCAATCAAAAAACATGCACAAGCGAATATGTATAATGTTTCCATATTCAGACAATGATTTTTCCTACCCGACAACTTTGGAAGGCTGCATTCGGATAATTGACGTTCGGATAACAGACTCACTACTATACATCAACAGTAGGCCATTTAAGCAGTTTAAGTGCATTTTTATTATTTTCATCATCATCTGCCAAGCAATGCAATGAATGAGTTGTCTCTAACTTCAACATGCCAAGATCAAACACAACAGACATTATTAAAAAGATAGCAAATCAAATGGCATTTACAATCAGAATGGACAAAAACAGCTGTTAGTGCTTAGTCAGTGACAAAAATCAATATATATGTACACTTAAGTAATACAACCAATTTGATTAGTATATGCATGTCTGGTTGATAGCTACTCCAACAAAGTCTATTTTGTTGACATCAACAGAATGAATAGGCTTCTGACAAAAGGCATTATACGTTGTGCTGAGGTTTGGTTACATTAGCTAGGGAATCCATGTGGAGCATATCCTGCCCCCAAGAGGACATGTAATACTATGTCCACCACATAAAAGTCTTTCATTGGAAGCCTAGTTGGTCAGCTAGGTATAACCAAATGGGCCTGATTAAGTTTTCATCAGTCAGACTTATCAAACCGAGTGAGATCATGTGTGCGAAGAATCTGTCAGTGTAAACATGCCACCACTATTAAGACCCAGTGTATGTGAAGTTACTACCATCTATGTGACAATGTGTACTACTAATATTGTGTGTGTGTGCTAGGTCACCTAGTGTCTGCTGCATTACATTCAATACAGCTGTGTGTATGTTATGATACTACTATCAATGGGAATCGTACATGAACTAGCTCACTCCCAATCATACCTCTCAACTGTTCAGATTTTTTCCTTATATTTTTGGCCCATTTTTCATAAAATTGCGATTTTCTGGCAAATTATTGGCAAGTCATTAAAGACTGAAAACAAAAAATAATGACAGACATTTGAGTTTCAGACATCATACCCTTGAGCAATTTCATGCAAAAGGAAAACTTGTTATTCTATCAACTTTCTAAGTCTGTAAGAGCAATATTTAACAATTGTCCCTATTTTGGGCCTTTCTCTCCCCATTATTTATGGCTTTGTCCAGACTTCTTGCTGTAAGAGGTTAAAAGGTATGCTCCCAGTTTATCTGTGTGTGCTAGGCTGCAACCATTAGTGTGGTCACACATGTGCTAGGATACTATCAATGTGTGTGTGTGTGACCACTGTGATGACAAGTTCACAGTGTAACCATCAATGTGACTTCAAGTATGCTAGGTCACTGCACCACTGTGACCCCATGCATGACTAGTAACTACCAAAGTGACACTAAGTGTCCTCCTAAAGACAGTAATACCATATGTGTTAGGTAAACACCACGTGACTCCATGTGTCTTAGTCTACCATCACCACTTCGGAGTGGCTCGGTCTGAGATGAAAAGGACAACTGACTTACAAGACTTCAAAAATGAAAAAGGAGAAGGAGGCATACCAAAGTAGGGGAGGAACTCCAGAAAATATCCCACATACTCTGATTCCATTAAATCAGAAGTGTCACCTCAACCATGACAACTGATTACAATACAAAAGCATACTGATCTAACAAATTCCTATCAGGTGGGTTGAGGTAATGCTAAAGATAACAATAACTGGATGTTGCTATTTCAATACAGTTAGCAGGCAGAGTAATGTAAATGACAAATACAACTTAAAAAAAAGAAGTAAGCAATTTTAATGAAACACTTAGCGCCTCAGCTTGCACAGCCTTCCAAGAGTAAAAACACTACAAAACACTCTTTAATTAAATACAACACATTGTACAAGACAATTAATCAATTAAGCATACAATTTAAATGACATACTACCAATTACATTCCTTATTGAGTCACTGAAGCTCCAAAGTACCATACTTTTCTTTTTTTAAAAGTTTATTTAAGGGGACATTCACCTATACCAACTTGCAATTTTTCCAGAACACAACCCCCAAGAGAATCAGGATCAGAACTGTGTGCTGTCATGAAATGGCTCCAAAGGGGGCTCTAGTTTTTTTTTATTTTTTATGTTCCTAATATGTTCCTGTAACCGGACCCTAAAACTTCTATAAGTTTCCCCTATGTATACTTCTTGGATCAGTGGTCTTGGTGGTATTTTAAAAGAGAGTAATATAAATGTCCCAAGGAACAAAGTATACATCTTTAAAAATTAAGCATAAACCAGCCACTAGATACATCTCTAAAATTATACACAACAATACCCGCGGTGTCGCCTCACAGCAAGACGTTGTCGAGTTCGATTCTCAGCTAGAGCGTCTTCTGTGTGGAGGCATGCGTGAATGGGCGTGCCTTCGTTGAAGGTTGTGCATCAGGGCTGGTAACTCGGCACGTAAAAATCCACTACCAAACATTAGCGGGCCGGAGTTCCGCTGTGGTGACCCCTAACCGGGATAAGCCGAAAGACACAACAACTGAAGATAGATATACAAATAAGCTCTGTCTGTCAGCAAAGACAGTGTAGTAGGACAAGCATTCAACAAGGAAGCCTCTGATAGAAGGACAGGGAGGCTGTCCCTTTTGCAGTTACAGTTACCTATGTCGTTAAGTGTTGTACTGCAGCACTCCTGGGCATGTTCGAAAATGGATGCAGTTTGCTGCATGCATGTCTAAGCTTGAGAATATTCAAAACAAGAAAATGAAAAACTACAGCAAACTTGGCATTAGCAATGACAGATCCCTTACCATTAAAACATGTACAGATTGTGCACTTTTTTTTTTTTTTGCAACAGAACACAATCTGGAGCTGTACAATGTTTTCCCCACTGCAAATGTTGTAACAATGATCTAACTAAAATAAAAGTTTGGACTGCTTATATAACCTTCTCCTAACCATGTAATCTTACTTAACAGAACTCAAGTAATATCTTTCGGCTTTTCCTGGTTAGGGGTCGCCACAAAGGAACTCCAGTCCGCTAATGATTGGCAGTGGATTTTTTACAGTGCTGAGGTGCCAGCCCGATGCCCAACCTTCAAGGAAGGCACACCCATTCACACACGCACCTACCTGCATGTCTTTAGATGTCATTTCACCATGGGGAGGACATGCAGCCTCCACACAGAAGGCGGTCCAGCCAAGAATCGAACGGGAGAACCTCTTGCTGTGAGGCGAAAACGCTAATTGCTGCACCACCGCGACAATACTTAACAGAACTGTACCAGGAAATTAAAACTAGGTACTTGCAACATGTTTACTCTACTGATCTAGAAAGATCAGTATACAGAAAAAAGCGTAAATGCTGTATGTAACTCTACTTGTAATACCAATGATCTTCTTTCTGTTCCTCAGCTGAACATCCATCTTCACAATTATTACAGTTTTTCGTCTTGATATCCCATTATTATTCTTCCAGTGTTATTGAAATACAAGCATTATGTCTCACGTACATGTCCTAGCAGAACATCTTCCTTTAAAATACAACACAGGCTCATGTACTCGCAACTATAACTTTCCCTTCACACCTATAACTTTACATTATGCCATATAACATTACTTATCCCACTGATGAACAGACAAATGGAAGCATCTTACCAAAACAGTTAAGGAATAGCATGTTACCTACACTACAGATAGATGGTAACATGCTATAGCAAATGTAACTGATTTCAGAGAAGGAATGTAACAGACTGAGCAAAGGCTGTAACTGCTTTCACTAATACGTAAAGAAAGTTGTAATACACTTATAAAAATGTAATATTTACAGAAATATTGCAGTTGGTTCCAAAGTATAAAATATACAAAATATAAACAGGTAAACTGTACTGAGTAATTACTTCCAACAGAAATTTAGCAGGGTTGTTTGAAACAAACTAAATCTTCTTCTTCTTAAAAAGTGCAACCATTTGCAGTAAACACAGCTCCATAAATGTATTGCCTTATTTGGACCCTCCAAGAATCAAAACTGTAGGCACAGGAAAAGCATCATTCAAATTGAAGAAAAATAATGAAAACACAGAACCTGGGATTTTAAAAGCACAGAAAAATGACGTAGATTTTATTCTTGACATAGCTCAAGCCATAGTCCATGATCAATGAAGATTTACAGCTGTTTGGACCTGCACGCAAGTTGTAGACAGAAAAATCAAGCAACTGGTAATGACAATCCGGATAAGCTGCTAGATACAATTCTGCCGTATGCTACTTGTTTAAATCCAGTTATTATGTGTTTTTTTTTGAGCAAGTTTACAGATGCCTGTATATCTGACCTTCCAAAATACATTGCTTGGTTCTATTTATTTCAAGTAAAGAATGGTATTGTTCTGTTTTAAATGCTTCTGGCTAATGATTTACTATCACTGGAATATTGTACTAATAACTGTTGATCAGCCATTCAAACAGTCAATGAGCAAGCTATGGCTACCATACTAATATTTAACAGCTGGCTTATTTTAAGGGTAAATGATAACTGTTGTTCGGTGTGCTAGAGTGGTCTAGCTGCTGACAGTATTATTTATAAGGGAAGTGAAGGGGGTTGCTAGTACTAGGAAGGTATTATTAGCCTCTCCTGAATAACAGTGTATGGGTCTCTGTGTGCAAAATAATTGTATGCCAGTTTCAATTATGTAAGATTGCACTGGCTGACAATGGGCTCAGTCTTAAGTTGGTAGACTGCAGAGGAGCTAGTGATTGTTAACTCTGATATACAACCAAAGTCAAACCGGAAGGTGCAAAAAGTCACTAATAACCACAAACAAGCACTTTGGATACAGGAGTGCTGTCAAGAACAGTTTAATAACACAGAAATGAATGCTGAACAAGAATAACGTTGACAATATTACACAAAACGTTTTCGTCCTTGAAAACGTTTTGTGTAATATTGTCAACGTTATTATTGTTCAGCGTTCATTTCTGTGTTATTAAACTGTTCATGGCAGGACTCCTGGATCCAAGGTGCATGTTTGTGGCTAACTTTGATATACAGTTGTATATTGTAAAGCTTATTTGGGTAAGATGGTTGCTGGCCATTACCCAAGGCAGAAGTGTGAACTATGAGATAGTAGCCAGTGAATACCACTTACTGAATTGGTAGCAGTAAGTGGAACTATAAGCCCATTCAAACTACATATGTTTACAACTGTCCATCTGTTATGCACATTTTCCTGCTAAATATACCTTCATCTATTATCTAAAAATTCTCTTAATTTGTTTTTCATATTGTGAAGTTAACCTAGGACAGGTGCTTGTATCCAACAGTCTAAAAATCCCCAGTCAGCATGCAGGCAATCATCCTGACTTACTGCCCTTAGACAATACAATGTTGCAAACACTTCCCTATCTCCCTTACCATTCCTCCTCCTTAAGCTACCCTACTTCCTCCAAAGCCACATCCATCTCCTTCCTCCTATATCTGTGCAGCCGATCTCTGGAGTCAGTAACTGCTTCAAATGACACTCACCATGGGAACATTCACGGTGTAGCAGTGATATGCCACAGTACCATTCCATTCATCTTTTACTCCTTTACCATCTCATCAAAGTAAACCTGCCAGTTCATCCTAACACTGCTTTAGTTAAACATATCACCCTGTCTACCCACCAGCATAACCAGGTGCCATACCTTTAGTTCTTTCTTCATTTATTTTAAAACACTGACAACATGAAATTAAATTCAATTTTATCTTATCATTCTTTTCTTACATTGGCAGTTAAATTAAATCTGGCACAACTAACTTCTACCCATCTCCATTCACCTCAATTCATACAAGTTTCTTCCAATTTCATCACATAAGCAATACACATTGTTTCCTTATGAAAGCCACCAGATCCTACATAATTCATATTTTTTTATAATCTTTCCCCATGTAAGTGCATTACATTGAGAAATGACATCACAATTTTGTTCCACCTCTTAATAATATGTATACCCTAAAATGCATTAATTTCCATCACTATCCTCCCCAATAATATTTACGATCAAACTGGCATCATATTCAAACCATAATGGTTTTCAACTCCATACACTGCTTAACTAAACGGTTTATTATTAGATTTTCGAAGCGAACTCCGTCGACTGCACTGTTGTCGAACACGAAAGTTCAAAAACTGTAATATCTAACACCAAAAGCCAACCTAGGAATGGTTTTTAACATGGGTCGAGATAGGGGAGAGGTTTTATATATATATATATATATATATATATATATATATATACACATATATATATATATATATATATATACACACATGGACATATATATATATACACACATGCATATATATATATATATATATATATATATATATATACACACACATACACAAACACATATATATATATATATATATATATATATACACACACACACAAACACATATGTATATATATATATATATCTATATATATATATACATATATACACACACAAACATATATATATATAAC
>NC_056747.1:750659023-750686523 GCF_019279795.1 Protopterus annectens
TATATATATATATATATATATATATATATATATATATATATATATATGGGTCTACTTTGTTTCATTGAAAGCTGATTTCGGTGAATTTCAAGTTCAACCTGACCAAATCGCTGAAAACTCTAATTACTGAAAACTCATTTCACCTAATCTCATTTTACTGAAGTGAAGTCCTGGCACTGTGTAGAATACTGTAAGGCAAGTAAAAGGTATATGCCCTTTTCCCCACTGCAGTGTGATCCTGGAGTTTAGCATATACAGTTAGGGGGATTGTGGGGGGCACTTAATTTGGGTTTATATTTTCTTCTAGAAAGAGTTGGTCACTGGTGTTGTAAGTATCCATGTCTATGGTTTAAAATGTGTTGTTTTTAAGCTTTCGGTTAAATATAATATAAAACCAAATTAGGTGGGGGGCATAGCCCTCCCCCAACTATATATATGCTAACTCCAGGATTGCACTACAGTGGGGGAAAAGGGTATATACCTTTTACTTGCCTTATAGTACTCTACATAGTGCCAGTACTTCATTTCAGTGAAATGAGTTTTCAGTAATTTAAGTTTTCAACAATTTGGTCAGGGTGAATTTAAATACAGTGAAATGACCTTTCAATGAAATAAAGTCGACCCATACATATATATATATATATATATATATATATATACATACATATATATATATATATATATATATACACACACACACACACACACACACACTGATTGCACCCCTCCCCAAGTACTTGTATGAAGCTGCTCCATTACTAGGTGTAAATAGACATCTTTCAAGGATTTGCAATCCAAGCCATGCAACACAAATAGTTGTGTTTCATTCTTTCACAATAGAAATTAATTGTTACTGTACTAAAAGGTGAATAAAAAAGAAAATGAAAACCAATGAGGCTAAAACATCCAATACAAAAGTGGTATCCTCTGCCAACAAAGGAATAGGTATGATGTACTAGAAGGAAAGCACCATTTCTTAGTCAACAGCAGAGGTATAACAAGTGCGACTGGCAGTGATTTGAGCATGTTGCAAGGGCAGCACCTTCCTTAGTGAAAGGGTGACAACACGGCCATGAGGAAGAGAGCGATGCATCCAGAATTTGACAGTACAACATGGGCAGGTAACTCAGGTGAACCTGAGGTTCACATGTGCTGTGAATGTCAGCACTAAATCAGCAGACAGTATGTAAGGTGGCAGAAGGGGTTGACTATCTTTCAGACAGAAGCAGCATGAACTGAGAACCCCGAATATCTAAAGAAATGAAAGATTTTGATCAACATCCAGTCCAAGAAACGTCTGATTAGCCTTCTGGTGGCACTACGTGGTAATGAAGCAAACTTTGCATAGTATTTATGGGAAAGGATGACACAGCCAGAACAAAAGCAGCATACAAAGTAGCCATAATCCTTCTTGCAGATGACCTGTTTGCTACAGTCACAAGACTTCTGCATTTGCAATTTACAGTATACAGAAGAAAAGCTTTTACAGTCGAGAAACTTGACACAATGACAGAAAAAGGGGGGATAAAAAATTACACAACTATGCAAAATATCATCAGAAACAGACTTTATATTCTGTTGAGATTATTGGATGGTAGGGCAAGCATCCCAGTATCACAGCTGCCCTTCCAGTTACAACAACTTTAAATTACATTTACACATTCATTCCCTCATTTAGTTGTTTATAAACAATTGTAGCACAGTGTATTCTACTTGTCCACTGTCCTTTCTGCAAAGGACTTTGTCCTTATCGCCTTCCTTCCGAATTCTCCCATATCCTGAACTCAATACAAGACGGTGCTTTCTCATGCGTCTCCCTCAGTTTAACTGAGCATACATCTCCAGTCATTTCTTCTCACCATAGTTCCTACCAGTCATCACTTTAGTTTCTTAACACACAATGAAAATCCATCTCATTTTTTTCCTACCAAAGGTGTGTCAGTGTCTCTTCTACCACCTCTTCTCCATCACTTCTCCTTTTACCTGCAGACTGTGAGCAGTGCTTCTAATAATCCTTAAATGCTACTGATTGAAACTCAGTCTTCTTCCCATTTACAGGGTGCTCCAGCTGACTACTCACAACCATTCCCTGTAGGTCCTAGTAACCTCACTTTGAAATACTTAAATGCATTGATAATATGCACCGCACCCTAATTCAAAGGAAAGTGTAATTGGCCTACTGATTTTTTTTCCTGCACTGGCTTTCGATTCCATCTCTGGGATGTCTCAGCTGTTCTGCAATGCACCTTTTTCAGCGATTTGTAATCAGTGTTCAGAACTGAATACACAAGTGTACAATGTATTAAAACAATGACCTGGCCAATTTTTAAAATTTCTTTGCTGACTGACCTGCGCCTGTACCCTTACATTTTAACTTACTCACCTAGTATGACAGTGATACTATCAATGTGTCCGAACAGTGGGGGTGGGTCCCCCACATGGAAAGCTACTGAGACTGGGTCACCACCACAGGACAAAATTCACGAGGTCAGATGCCACATCAGCTGATGGATTGTGTGATAAAACATTTAACATTCCTGACTATAAATATGTAAGGATATAAGCATATTCATATTATGCCAGCTGTGTGATTGACATGACACCAGTTAGTGTCCATTACTAGCCATTAGCTTGTTACTATAATTTCTCTGACCTCTAACATTGCATTTTATCATTTACAATCCTGCAGTGTTTGTTACTCACTCTGCCTGAAATGAGAGAGCTGATCTTCTCCCTTCTGACTCCCTCCGCTTTGTAAACACTTTTCCAGTGTCTAGGACTCGAGCTTACTGTCTACACACACTCTTTACAGAGACTGTCCTTGCTATTGTACCCCAGCATCTCTTGAATGTTAACTCCACCTTCTTATACTGACAGCAAAGCTATTTATGCATCTGTTATGAGTACTTCTGGCAGACACTGGTGCTTGGTTAAAGAAGTCCCCGAGTAGTTGCTAGTAGCAGCGGTCTTAACCTGTGTGCCACAACAGAACATAAACTCAAATTCTGTCCTTGCACTAACTTCTACAGAGCGTGTCATGCCATTCTGGGAACTCTTTCATACCTCTGATCACATACAGTGGAAATCTGCGATGTAATACCACTGCGCTAAGTTGTGAAGCCTACTGAAAACAGTATAGAATATTCTTGACAGCAGTGTTTGTCATTCCTTTAAAACATCCTCACCCCTGGTGACAGTACATGTTTATTCAAGCTACCACATCTGATGATCTGATTGTGTCAGAGGCATAATATTAGCAGCTTCAGACACTGCAAGCAAATGCAAGCCATCAGTCAAGGCCATCTCATCTAGTACTGTATTCTCTCTTTCTTTCAGATGATGTAAACCACTGAGAACTTAACTGCAGTGTCAACTCTAAGGATACCACATTGCTAGTAGGAAAAATATTTTGGCTAAAAGATGGGTCTGGATTATGTTCCTGCTGGCAAGACACAGAACTTTCCAAACTGATCTGCACAGTCACCACAACAGCAGCTCTTTTACAACATTTGTTTTTCTAAAGGCAGAATAAATCCTACACTTATTTCCTTCTGACACAGTCAGCACAAGAAGGTCTGACTTACCAGATCAGTAACAAACACTCACTAGTATTAACAGCCAGAAACAATCTTTGAACTGCAAAAGTCATAACATTCAGAGGACAAACAAGAAACAAAAATAAATGACTTGTACTCTGAATATATACAATTTTATTAAATTACCTATTCTAATTATGCACAAGTTTTGTAATATCATGATGTACACACTATTACCCCTCATAAAACTGTCTACTGAAGCACAAGAGTTTGTTTCTCAAAGAACCGAAAAAATCTAAACTGACAAACTGATGGTATGCTGTGTGCATATTAATTATGAAATATTTACAGTCCATCTACTTGGTGTGTAATAAGGCTGTGCTGTATGTATCATAGGAGACAAAGATTGTTCTTACTGTCTCTGCACGAGTTTACCAGTACCCCATTTCTTTTTTATTTGTTTATACATTTCAGGCTTGAAAATGTTCCTTCACTATATCTACAGTTTCTGTACTAATGTTGCATTTTTTTTCTCTCACAACTCTATCTACTTGTCCTGTTTGGGTTGTCTTTCCAATTTTGTGATATTGTTTAGATCAGAATGTCATAACAATGCACTATGTTCTGTATATGTTACTATATTTACTATCTGTAACACTGTTTCTACTTCTGTACTAGTTAATGTTTATATTTTTTCTGTGTCTCGTTGGAGCTTTTCTCCCCAGGCCTCCACTGAAAATGGGCTCTTTTAGGCCCAGTGGACTTTCCCGGTAAACAAATGCAATAAAATAAATAAAGTACAGGCATTTGTTTGCAGATCAGAACATTCGCCAACAGTCCTTTCTGCCTAGTTTAAATGACTCATCTATGTTGCTGCCACCCTGTTAACTTTTCCAAAAGTCTCGCTACACAAGGCCAGGATAAAAACATTTTTTACAGTACAGTTCTACTATTTCCCTGTCCCCCAGTCATTATAAGAGGTACAGAACTTAAATAAGCTTGCAAGAACAACATGCTCACAAGATAGAGAAATCTGTATGCACGTGATAGCATTTACTAAACTGACCTATAAGCACTTACTAACATGAAGTGGCACAATTCGGCAATTCCAACTGTTGGTCCTAAAGTTTATTTACCACTGTTACAGCTGTGACACAGTATGTTAGTAGAGTTCAGTATGCATGCAATACTTCTGTCTGGCTCTGTGATGAAGAAGGATGGAGCCCTGACTTCAATCCAGGTGACAAGGATTAATTTAGTGGCAACTTATGTTAAGTTAGGCAGGGAGGGGGAGGTGTGAAGAGATGTGGCCCATTTGCCTCTCTCCATGGTGAGGATAGTGGAATTTGCATGCCCTTGGAGGCACACAAGGCAGTATGATCTCTATGGTGGAAACTGGAGAGGCTACTGCTCGTCCTGCATGGGGAAGAGTAGGGCTGCTTGAAGGAATAACCTTTGCAGACGTGAGTGATGTCCTCTGCTATCAGCCCATTGTATGTCCCATACCCAGTGCCACGCCAAGTGCATGTATCAGTGCTCTTCCCTTGCTAGTGAACATTTACATATAAAAGTGTGTGTGTGTATGTACGTGTGGGTGTACTTATATCTGCATTGGTAAAATAACTTTATCCTTCCAACATACATACATCACTACTATTCCACGTCATCCTTTTTGAAAGGTTATTAATCCTGTTGTGGGAGTCTCTTTAATGTCTGACCATCACACTTGCAGGATGAAGAATTTTCTTGGTTTTCTAATTTCTTATACCTTTCTCACCTTTAGACTTTAGGTACAATACATGCACTTACAAAGTTTCTAATTAAAGTAGCCTTATTAAATCCTGCGCAGTGTTCACAATTAGTGTCACACAAAACTCCAATGCAAAAAGTTTATAGAAGTCCAAAATGAGGCAGTTATTACATGGTGAAAAGGGAACATTCAATTGTTCCAAAAAAAGAACAGGCACTTTAATGATCGATGTCCATGAACAGAAGCTCACCTAATGCAGTGCAGTTTAAAGGTTCAAGTTATCCTCCTGCAAGATCTTTAAATAGTTTCATTATGTTGCAAACATGTCATGCCTAAACTAAACTGTGAATGTAAGGGAGGTAAAAAGGACTGCATTTACTGAAGTACAAGTCAAAACTTACAGACTGATGTAAGTAATTAATATCATCAAAAGACCCCAGGTAAATGTGAAACAGGGCAAGACAGATTTGTTTCTGTCCCCGAGTTTTGCCCAGTGGCTACCCTTCCTTCACCCTACTGGCCTGTTTGTTTCTCTTTTTAAGACAGAGCAAGGTGCTCCTCAGTCTGGGCTCATTCTTTCCTGAAAGACTGGAAGGTCCTATCAGCTCTTTTGCTTCCTGCAGAGATGACAGCTACGTAGTAGGAAGAGGATCAGTTTAGTGGACTCCGCTCCCATACCCAGACGCGCTGCTAGTGCTACTTACCGTAGCAGTAGGTGTGCCTCCACCCACACACTGATGCCTAGTCAAGACAACGCATGCCCTGCAACCTCATGCTACACCCAGTATTTCCTTCTAGGTGTCACTCAGGTGGTCATCAGACACCTTTTCATACCCCCCCCCGAATGGATAAATCGACAGTGGACCCTTACTCCCATCCTCTCCACCTCACTCCCTTCAGTGCTCATGCCACTAATTGAATACAGGTCATCGGGGTTGTCAGGGCTTCATTCCTCTACAATACAGGAGCAAGGTACAGCAAGGCAAATTTTTAAGTGAAATAAAGACGGAACCTAAAAATCTATAGACAACCCAGGAGTCCAAGGCCTAAGAGCACATAACCTTTACAAACAGTTAAAGGTAGCCATTTCTGAATCAAGAAATGCAAGTGTCAATGTCACATGAAAAAGACAGTTATGCATATACAAAAAAGCAGTATTGTTCACTTGAAGATAATATGGGTCACTGAAATTAAAACTGTTGATTATTGTTGTTGTGACTTTCGGCTTTTCCCGGTTAGGGGTCGCCACAGCGGAACTCCGGTCTGCTAATGATTGGCAGTTGATTTTTACGTACCGAGTTGCCAGCTCTGACGCACAACCTTCAACGAAGGTACGCCCATTCACGCACGTCTCCAGAGAGTCGAACCGGACAGCATCTTACTGTGAGGCGACAATGCTACCGCAGCACCACCACCGCGGATTATTCACATTTATAAATGCATTATTAGTCATTTCACATAGGCGCAAATGACTCATCTCAGACAACTACTTTCTAGTAAATCAGAAACTTTAAACTGAACACTTAATATACATAGGTTGTTTCAGCCCATAACATGGCAAACATTCCATCTTCTCAAAATAAATAATGTGTTCAGCAAGGAATGTATGCTGAAATGCATTAGAATTTTTTATTTTTTCCATATTACTCAGTGGTACAAAGATGCTCACTTCTTTTGGAATCATCTGTTAAGAACGAGCATCTACTTTTCCAGTCCTGACCGATGAAACTGTAAACATCAAAAGAATCCCTAAAAAACAAAATGCTAAAACAGACCTATAATCAGAAAAAACTTGAAAGGCAGTTTTAAAGGACATCTCTATTCTACTTTCTGAACTTCCACTGCAATTATACCATGCTTTTGTTTCACATGAAAACTTAAATTTTCTTTAACTGAAACTCTGGGAAACACTGAAAAACATGACACTTAAAAATCCAAACTTAAAAAAAAATCTTCAAAGGAGTTCAGTAACAGAAGCTCAGCAAACATTATCCTCTGTAGGGAGGGGGAAAAGGCAATGCAGAGTTATGTTAACCTGTATTTTTTTAACAGGGATACAGCACTGATAAACATGAACCGTTTGCAAACTCAGCCCAGGAGCATCCTCTTGTTGAGCGACTTGTTAAGAATCAATCACGCATCAATCAAACAGAGGCTGAGAAAATCAAACTTTGAAGTTAATGAAGCTGCTCCTTAACAACTCATAACATCAATCCTCTGCTCTAACTGCCAGATCTTATAGTAATTACTTTCTATAAATCATGGCTACAAGATGCCACATGCAAACATGATCCATAGCAGAGCTTGGGGAAAGGCAACCCAAGCTATGGCACACTGTCTGCACAGGTTATATAAAAACATACAACATACCTGTATGCATTTGCACAATGTACTTCTGAATCTAGAGGAGTCGGATGCAAAACGCAAGAAAATACTAAACAGATCCCAGCTAACTAGAGCAAAGTGAATACAAACAGGTTACCAGATAAAACAGCACACAAGACCTGGGTATAAAGACACAACATAGCAACAAACAAGGCAAGGCCAGTGTGTGTGTTAGCTGCTTAGGTAAATAACACAATGCATCAGTAAGAGGAAGAAGAGGAGACAACAGTACTATCAGTACACTCTAATTTATGCATCAGATTTAAATAACCTTCATGCCGTGGTGGTGGTGCTGCGGTAGCATTGTCACCTCACAGTAAGAAGCTGTCCGGTTTGATTCTCAGCTAGAGCGTCTTCTGCGTGGAGACATGCGTGAATGGGCGTACCTTCATTGAAGGTTGTGCGTCAGGGCTGGTAACTCGGCACGTAAAAACCAACTACCAATCATTAGCGGTCCGGAGTTCCGCTGTGGCGACCCCTAACCGGGAAAAGCCGAAAAACACAAACATTTAAATAACCTTCATAAAAAGTACCCTACACACCCAACCTGATTTTTAATGATTCACAAACATTGCAAAATTTGCACTTTTGTTTGTTTCATTTAATATCAAAATCAGTATCTTGTTTACTGGTTAACCAAAGGTAATGAATAGAATAATTTGGGATCACTGTGGCCACTAACAGCACTGAATGAACAGTAAAACTTTCCTGGAAGGTCCCCCATATGAAATGCAATAACCATATTCCAGAGACTTACCCTCAAGCTAAGACACTGACAATAGAAAGGCAAAACAGGAAAAAAAAAAGGTTCATCAAGCTGGGGATGCTCTCACAATATAAAGTCTGCAGGGGTTTATTGGGAGGTCACACAGTCAAGGCATACAAATACCTCCTAAGAGGTACTACTGGTGCCCTGGGAACATATGCAGCAAATCTGGTGCCAGTGGGCCAGTGAGGTAGGTCTGATGCCTCTTGCTAGATTTGTACACTCTTCCTCTCTAAGAAGGGTGTAGATTTTACCAGATCAACCCAACAGCCCCTAGTGGAGGTTGGGAGCTCAAGCCCAGGTAGGCAAAGTGTTGGGAGGCAAAAGCAAGCAATCTGTAGAGGAGGACAGCACCCATGCACGAACCCCTCTGACATCACTCCACATCATGCACAGGGGGATAAGCCACAGTCAAAACATCTCCCTACCATTGCAAAGTACAGTTTTTGGAGGCTAAATAGAGGAACGTGGATTGAAAGTAGGAAAAACATAATGAAAGATGGTATAAAAAACTTCACTGTATGAGAGTTAACACTACATTATGAACCAACAGTTCAACAGGGAGATAGCAGAACCATGACAAGCTTCAATTTCACAAAGGAAAGAAACAAAGGAACATCTGAACAAAAAAATGACACACTCTGTAGATGTGAAGCAGTAGAAAAGCTCCAGGCAGAGGGTGTATGTCATGGCTGCACATTAATTCCAGACATTGTGGGTTGTCAGAATTGCAAAATAACTAGTGTGATGCAAAGTTAGCTACAGCAAAAGACAAACCAGATATGTCTGGAAATTAATGGATGGTTTCAGAAATAGGTAATTTAAAGAAAAATTCTGCATCAAGATTCCGTTCTATGACTCAGATGGAAGAAAAAAAACTTTATTCACTTATACCTTCCAAACCAAGGGCTTTATAGGAATGTTCTGTTACACATGAAGAGGCAGTGTTTTAAAACCATATGAAAAAAGTATTGAATGGGTGGAAAACTGGTGCCATTTTACTGACACAGACAAGCCAATTCATGCTCTACAAAGACAAAACCTTTTAAGTGGTAAATGTATGTAGCAGTGTTCATACCTGTCTTCATAAAATAATTCTTGACAGGTGCTACTCACAATAGAACTGTTGGTTTGTGTTGCTCCTAAATTTCTATACATTACTCAAACACTACCCTTACCTCCTGATAAAAAGCAAATAAAGCTCATCAAAAATGTATTACAGTAGAGAGTTGATTATCTGAACTAACTGGGACCTAGGGTAGTTCAGATAATCAAACATATAATTGAACCGGATGCAAAACTTTTAAAATCTTGTTTTTTTTTCTGCACACAAGAATACACTTTTCAACCATTCAGCGATTCCAGTGGACAATAAAGAACATTTTTCACACACAAGCTGGCTACAAGCTCAAAGAACATGCTCAAGCAAATATGTATAATGTTTACATATTCACACTTTATGATTTTTCCTAGCTGAAATCTTTGGAAGGCTGGTTCTGAAAAATGACGTTTCGGATAATCTATGTTCGAATAATCGAATCTCTACTGTATTAAAATGCGGTACTTTTCGTTATCGGGGCAACACTTATAACGCGCTAGCAAGCGCATGCAATGATCGCACAGCAGTTAACCCTGAAGCGGCTGTTCATGGCTAAAACACACAAAGATTACATAAGGCACTTTGTGAGACGAACAATATTGATATTTTGTATGCGTCTTCACCTTCATTTTGTTTGTAATTCGCTCATGAGGGAAAAGGGGCTTCACTGGTCCACTGCAGCTATAAAATATTCAAAATTGAGGCATTCTATAAATAGGTCGATCATTTTATTACTATAAATGGTTCAACAGTTTACTGCATCATTGACAGAATGTCTGCACCAACAGCTTCACTACCTTACTTCCTTCAGAAATGTTTGTTTGCGTCTTTTGGCTTTTCCCGGTTAGGGGTCGCCACAGCAGAACTCCGGTCCGCTAATGATTGGCAGTTGATTTTTACATACCGGCTTGCCAGGCCTGACGCACAACCTTCAATGAAGGTACGCCCATTCACGCATGTCTCCATGCAGAAGATGCTCTAGTTCCGAATCGAACCGGACAGCATCTTACTGTGAGGCGACAACGCTACCGCAGCACCACCAAGAAATAATAATGGTATAATAATAATGGTACAGGTACTTGACACTCTTCTTCTAAATATTTCGAGAATTGATTTTTTTTGTTATGGTAAATCTGTAGTCTTTTTTTTTTCAAATTTTTTATTGGTTTTTCCAAAGTTTATAAACAACAAATAAAAAAGAAAATAGATTATATACAGAATAGGTAATAACATTGTGAGTGATTATACATACTGTAATTCTGCAACAACAAACACAAAACTAAAAAACCTACTAATTATGATAAAACATTTGAGAGATATAATATAATACAGAAACTCCCCTATATAATCAGGTGCAGATACAGGATAGAATATAGTCCTCTTTAGTTAACAGAAGAATAGAGAGAGGAAAGGGGAAATGTGTATGTCTTACCAATATGGAAATAGAGAGAGATAAAAGGGGGATTACAACTAGATTAACACTATATACACTATTTACAACATGAATACCATCGTCAATGGAGAGAGACGTCTCAGACTTGTATATTAAGGACTAGTATATTCTATGTTCACCAGGTAAAGGATTGAAAAGTTGGAGCATACAGGTCTTCACAAAAAATACATACAGTAGTGCATATTTTATGATAATTAGTTTGCTTGAATTAAATAAGAGACTGTACCAATAGTTCTGGAAATAGTCTTTTTTCTTTTTACTGTTAGAGCAAAGTTTGCTGATATATACTTAATTGCCATTATTCTGAAATTCTCCCAAGAGGCAGCTGAAGGGTTTACCCAGTTTTTAGCAATTAAGAACATGATAAGGGTGCACATGGTAATTAGGATGTGTTTACAGACATCAGTTAGACCCTTAGGAGTTATATTCAGGATTGTTGTTTGCCAGGAAAATGTAGTCTTTTTCATACCCCATTTTCTCCAACTGGAGTCTGAGGGAGCACCATAATCTGAATATATTTTTGCAAATCCAAAAGATGTGAAGTATGTCTGTATATTGTAAGGAACAAAAAGCACAGGTTAGGTTTTGTTGTAACCAAACTTTGATAAGACTGCTGAAGTATGAGTTGTTATTAATCATAAGCTGGGTATAAATCACATTTTTAAAGGGGGTTAAATTTAGAGTTTTACGTATTGCTTCATAAATGGACTTTATAGGGATTTCACCATGTAGGTCATCCCAGTATTTTGAGTATAGAAGCAACTGTTGATATCTGATATTGAATAAAAGCTTATATGCATGAGACAGCATTTTGTTTCTAAGGGAAAGGGTTTTAAAAATTGAACATATCAGGGTTACATCTTATTCCTTTGTTTTAATGTTAACTAATTTTTGCTTAATAAGGAGTTTAGTTTTAACATAGGATCACATCTATTTGGAGACCCAAAGTGTTCTTTGACTGCAGTGAAGTTCGTTAGCTGATAAAATTGCAAGACCGTGTCATTTTTAATAATGGGAAAATTGGATAGAGCTATCATTTTGTTATTGATTTTAATATTAGGGTTTAAATGAATAGGTTGAAGGAAAGAGAAAGTGTCCCAGAGATTAAGAGAACGCAGCAGTGCTTGAAAAATTTTTGTTTTTTTAATGCAGGTAGAATTTTGAACTTAACATTTTCAGGTGTTAAGTATGGGATAGAATGAGGGTTTAGTTTGATTGCCTGTATATATTTGTGCCAAGTTTTAACCCAGGTTGGGGTCCATGTACAGATGGATCATGGCTCGCTATTTGGATTAAGTGGTTGGCATTTATTACATTAAAGTAAAGATTAAAGTCAGGAAGGCTCAAACTACCTTTCTCCTTAGGGAGTATTAATTTTTTGTAAAAGATTGGGGTTGATTTAGGAAACCAAAGGAATTTTGAGATGGTGGTTTCAATTTTATTGAAAAGGTTTTGGGGTATATTAAGGCTAATAGAGTTCAGATGGAATAATAACCTAGGTAAAATTTTCTTAACAATGGCCAATTTTTGACAATAGGGATAGGTTGATGTTTTTCCATCTGGCTAGGTCACTGTTTATTTGATCCCAGACAATAAATAAATTTGCCTTCATTAAATCTTGATGCGTGTGCATAAAGGTTATTCCCAAATATCTGACTGTGTACATGACTGGAATGTCAGACACGGGAAAATAAGATTCTAGGTGATTACGAGGATTCAATGGAAAGATGGAAGATTTTGAGGAATTTAGTTTGTAATTAGCTGCTGAGGAAGAGAGACTTACTGATTTACGAATTTTGTGGAAATCACTATTTGGGAGCTCAAAATAAATATTTAAATCATCTGCAAAGGCTGAGTATTTTAACTCTACTTTAAAACCTCTGGGTATATGATGATATGTTTTCAGGCTGTTCAAAAGTAATGCAAAGGCAAGGCCCAAGGAAAGCCCTAGACATCTCACCCTACCAGGAATAGGCAGGCCCTGCACTCAAACGGCGTCGGAAATGGGGAAAAAACATTCAGGATGAGCAGGAAGCCCAGAAAACATCCAACGCACACTAAGAAAGCAAAAAGTAATTAGAACTGGTTTCTTTGTTATATTTTATGATTACTATCGTCCATATTACTAATTCTTACTGAAAAATTTTATTTTAACAAGCTTTTGGTTCCATGCAAGTTGGATCATATTTTGGAACACAGTGCTTACAGAATTTTAAAGATACCAACGCAAGGAGCTTAGATACCTGTTAATTTGTTTTCCTTTGGCTGATGTACTATTCCGGAAGTTCATTGAAGACTCTCGTAAACACTTTTTTTGCTTCATCAACTGTTGGAATAAAATATTTCTGATCATTGTGGTAAAAGGAAAGAGTAGCTGGATACCTCATTTGGAATCTAATTTTCTTTTTAATTAGATAAGCACAGAAAGGAGCTAACGCTTTTCTTTGAAGCTTGATGGGCTGTGGCAGATCCTGACAGACTGTAATTTTATGGCCTCTCCATGAAATAGTCCCTTTCTTTTTAGCAGCCATAAGAATTGTATTTGTATGAGTATTAGTAACCTGGCATATATTTGTCTAGGAATCACTTCATCTTGTGTTCTGCGTAATGCTCTGTGAACCCTCTCAATTACAATTTCATTAGTGAATGTTTTGTTCTTAGTTAATGCTTCAAAGATTGTGTGCTCTCTTATGTGAACTATTGTGCCTGCTTTCTACTAACTATAACACACACTGTATTTGATGTATTGATCAACTTACAAAATTATTCTTATTGCTATTTATTGCTTTAAATCAATTGTGATTAGTGAAGTAGTGTATTCTACCTTTTAATTGTATATTGCCTTTTAACTGGAGATTTTCTCCTCGGGTCTCCTCTTGAATATGGGCCTCAAGCCCAGTAGGACCAACCCGGTTAACAAATGTCAATAAATAAATAAAAATAAATAAAAAAGATTTCTGTTAGTATAGCCAGTAACTGAGCTTGGTCAAATTTTTCTGAGATGCCACATATTATAATATTATTCCTTCTACTACAAGCTAAGTATTATTTTTTGTTGCAAATCAGAGATAGTTTTGCCATTTGAACTTACTTTTGCTTGTAGATCTTTTATTTTCTTCAGTTTTATTTTCTGTGAGGCTTAGTCTTGTGATTATTTGATTTATATTGGATCCAAATAAGGTAAGCTTGTCTGAGAAGCATTTTATGTCATCTTGAAGAGGTTGCAAGGCTGACTTGATGTCTTCCAGTGTAAGGACAGAATCCCCTTTAGTTTCGGAGGTTCCTCTATTAGGTTCCAGGAACGTTTTTTTTTGTCTCTTGGTTATTTCCTTTTCAGGGCAAACTATAGAAGACAGTTTAGTCTTAGATGTTAAAGTTTCCATGGATTCTTGCTAAGTAGTCATCTTCACTCAAATACGCTTTTAAAATTAAAAGTAGCCAGTGCTGAATGATTAGAACACCTTTTCTTTTACACTTCTTATTTCAGGATTGAATTCTTACCATGTGGCTGCAACCATACAGGCCACAGTGGTAAGCTCCAGACAAAAACGGGTAAAAAAAAATAAAGTACAATCCCAAAAATGCTGTTAAATCCTTTTTCTTTGTCTGTTAATCAGTATTTTCACTTTGATGTGAAGATAAGTGCCAGATGCAGGTTATATTAAGCGGACAAAAGTAGCTGTTGCGAGAGCAGCAGAAAGTGTGTGCTCAGTGTTCGGTGGCCATCTTGGAATCACTAAATATGCAGTCTTTTAAAGCAGAATTAAAAAATGCTGGCATAATGGGACTAAAGAGATGGCAGGAGGGAGAACATACTTGACAGATACATTAACAGTAGCATACACTGAAAATGGAAGCTTTGTCAAAAAGCAAATAAGATCATTGTGTCTCTACATTTCTAGTATAGTAGTGACATGCAAGACTAAAATACAGCCAAGTATAAAGTTCAGCAAGTCACATGAATGTTTCTTCAGAGCTTACAGTTATTAGTTACAAAAGTGATCAAACGCATGCACAGATGACATCCATGTAGATCACTTTTTTTATTTTGTAGAACTTTTAAATTTTGCTAGTAAAAAAAAGAATGTGAAATGTACACATAAAGATGGCCGAAATGAAAATGTAGAAGTAACCTGTAGACTACATTCACAACCAGACATTTTTTTCTTTCTTTCTTTCCCCTGACCTGTATGAATTCAGCGCAAGGTCTTGCCAACTGAAAGAATGAAAGGCTTTTTCAGTACTTGCGTGCACTTGCTAGCATGTTACAAGTGTTGTCCCGATAACGGAAAAGTACCTAAAATGCTCATGATACCCTAAAAACAGAGACTGGCATAAAATCACCATTTTAGACCCCGGAATAAGGGGAGCATAAAATTTCCAGATATAGAAGAGCATGTTCCAGCATCTCTAGGTAATTCCTATAAAGCAAACTGAAAAATAACTTCATTTAAAATTGATGGATGAAAAGAAGTTAAAGATGTCTGAGCATGCTAATTTAAATTAAATGTGGGTAATGATTAGCAATTATTTTCAGTATAAAATTTTATTCTCCTTACAGATTTAAATTATATTAAAAACATTCTTAAAATGTTTAGAAATGTTTTGTATACCAATCTCGATATTAAAAATGATTATAATCTATTATGTACATCTAAAAGTATACTGGTATGTTCTAGTAAGATCAAAATGGCTAAATGGAATGATAAAAATATTCTTTATCTGGTACAATTTTTTTCTAGTATCCAGTTTTAAGATTATAGAATCTATTATACATGAGCTTAGGTTAAATGAAAAAAAAACGACTGGCTACACATTCAAGGGGTTAGAACTTTTATACAAGACAAGATGGAAGCAGCAGAGGAATCTGGCACAACAAAAATACTTAGATTAACAGAATACTTGCACAAAATTCTTTATAGAAATAAGACTAGTAATACACCACTGCTGGATTTATGCTCATCAGTATTAGAATACAAGGCTAAAACAAATGTAAAATAGTGATTTAATTTTCAAGATCAACAACATTATCATAAAATGCTAAAAATGTGATGCAGGCACAATTAGGTCTCCCTTTTCAAGAATATACACTTTTTCATACCAGATAAACTGAATAAAATGGCAAAAAATAACAATATACAATGTTGGAGTTGCAAAAGCTTACTGGAAGCATTTTATTTGATTGTATAACAATACACAAATTTTGTATAAATATTGAAAATTTTGGTGAATTTATCTGGGCACCAAACATCTGAACCTGCAGTTCTCACACTGAGCAAGATTATCATTACAATTACATATCATCAGTAGGGCAAAACTAACTCGTCTCACAATGGACTAATCTCTCTTCATGTTCCCTATTAGGGGTGAGCAATCCAATCCTTGGTGAATTCTGCTTCACAACGACAGGAAGAACCAGCGTCGAAGGATAAATAAGCAACGATGCTTTGAATGTTTGGCTGACACAAGCCAGTTATCCCTGTGGTAATTTTTCTGACGCTTCCTGCTTAAAACCCAAAAAGCTAGAAGGATTCATGAGGCCCTGTTTTCACAGTCTGTATTCATACTGATAATCAAGATCAAGTGAGATTTGCCCTTCTGCTCTATGGAAGTTTCTGCCCTTCCTGAGCTCATATTAGGATACATGCATTACCTCTGACATGTGTACCCCCCCCCCAGTCAAACTCTCACCTGGCACTGTCCCCTGGAACATTTAATTTCATTTAAATAATATGACACATGTTTGTCATTAATACCTTTTACAAGAGTCATGCTCAAATTCAGCATAAGACACGTATAAGAGAAGGAATAGCTTCCCATGAGCTGTAATGATAGAAAGGGTAAAAATAAATAAATTAAATAAATAAAGTAAGTAAGTATCTCAATTTTACCTTGGACTATGCTGGCCAGTGCTAGGAAAACAATTATAAGAAATGGTTACAAAAGACACCTCCCTCTTTTTCAGAATTTCAATATAAGGAAATAGTGTTAATTAAGTGAAGAGAAGATCTACTATTAAACTAATTGATCTTAAGTATTGGTCTAACATTTCAGAGCTATTACTATATTAATACCTTTTACAAGACTCATGCTCCGAATCAGCATAGGGCACTTAAGGGAATGGATAGCTTCCCATGGGACTGCAATGGGAGAAAAAAAAATAATAATTTGGGTATCTCAGAAACGGTATGAAAAACAGCTTTGAAAACTGTGCAAGATTAGTAGTTACATAAACCATACAAGTTTCAAAGTTTAACTTACAAATGCTACTGGCAACTTACCTCAAGACATTTTCTAATGTGTTGTTAATGTTTTTGCCTAACTGTAGTAACCGCAATATTATTTAAATGAGCCAAGTTAAGCATTACATACTGTGCCTGCTTTTTACATCCAGAATGTCACTAAAAGCGTCTTTGGACCAGTCAGCTCGCTCAGTTAAATAGTCGGAACATTTTTCTTTTTTGTGCGTGTGCGCGTGTGTGAGGGGGCTATGTTTTGACCCTATTTTTCCTAAACTTTGAAGTAAAACACCTCAGAAACCAATCAAAATACAGGGCTGAGAACAACTACATTTGAGTTTATTTACAATACATAACTTCCATTTCAGGGAAGTTAGACAAGAAAAGAATGTTCTAAATGAACTCAATACTGAAGTCAGTAAAAGCAACAAAGATGGAATTGTAATTTCAGGGAGTCAAATGTGGTTACTTTATAAAAAATGAAAGCAAACTAGAGGCGGCAAAAAATAAAGGTTGCAAAAGTAATGGAAGTACCTGTAAAGAAAGAATTATTTTACTATTTTTCAACCTTCCCCCCTCACTACCGAACCACCACAATGCACTGTGACCAGTATGTCCTCCTGCCCTGCCTGGCATTAGCATCCCACAACACTTGAGGGGGTGGAGGAAACGTTTCACTATACTTCATGTCTAGGCAATGAAGGCATAGTAGGTAGCTGATGTGTTTACAGCTTTATTGTGTCACATTAAAACTGACTGTTACTGTACTGCTCACAGTACCTACAAAGAAAAGAATGGAACCATACTACAAATACAGAAATACAGCTTTATTATAACATGTAATAATACATAGACATCTTGGCAACATCCAATACACAAAACGTCAAGACATTATACTACTGACACAAACAATGCAGATATTTCAACCTTCTATTACTAAATTATGCCAAGTAGGACATATCTGCGGTGGTGGTGCTGTGGTAGCATTGTCGCCTCACAGTAAGACGCTGTCCGGTTCGATTCGCAGGTAGAGACATATACGAATGGGCGTACCTTCGTTGAAGGTTGTGCGTCAGGGCTGGCAACTCGGCACGTAAAAATCAACTGCCAATCATTAGCGGACCGGAGTTCCGCTGTGGCGATCCCTAACCGGGAAAAGCCGAAAGACACAACAAGGGACAGTAACTTCCTAACAACCCGACATATTCTAGAATATTCAGCAAATTACAGTATAACTTACTCATGCAAGCTTACATAGAAATGAGGGTGTGTACTCCAGAAACATAGCTAAGGTGGGGTGAAAGGAACAGCCATTCTGGCTCAAGGTGTTAGGGGGTGCAATCAGCAGATAATTTCTTTTTCTTCTCATGTAAATATGAAGGTGGGACAAGGACCTGGTGCTCCTCCCTAGGAGGGAAGAAGGGAGGAGTGCTAGATCAGAAAATGTTTTTTTTGCTCCTAAACTTAGTGTTGACGGGTGACAGATTAGGAAATGGAACTGGGTGCCAGATGGGGCAGTTACAGTTCTGTGAATTCTTCAGGGTAACTACAATGGCCACTACAATAAGGCAACAGCTTTCTTTTGTATGTTCTGCCAGTCTTCAGAATACCAAAATACCCTATTTCTTCAGCACCCTTCAGTATTTTTTCTTACTAACATCATCTTGTTAAAATTATGAAGTCATACACCACAGCTGTGAAACACCAACAGCAGGTGGTCTGCTTCTCAATGTACTTTTCAATGACACACAGCTACATTTCTGTGCATAGAAGCACTGCATTTCAGTAACACAAATCTAACACTACAAAAGTGCACTTAAATTGCAACATTCACACAATATAGTAACACTTTGGGGGAAATATGAAATTGTTTAACAAGATTCAAAGTTTTTAGGTAGATAAAGGTTTCCTTTAATTTATGTGATCTGTTACAAATTGAACATGAAAATGGGTTTGAAGAAGGGAAACAGGTCATCAGGGATGTGTCCTTAACCGCTCTACAAATCTTTGCTTCAGCAGACTTCCTGCATCCTCGGTATCCCAATGCTGACAAATTGTTCCAGTATACAATGTCCAGATTCATGCCTAAATCTCAAAACTTGTCTACAGCAGAAACAAAACCATGATCAGCAGACCTAGGAGCTGACAACCATTGTAGCAGCATTCTTGTGCTACAGTATGTCATAATTTATGATCAGGGCTGGGTACACCAGTAGTGTGGTAGCTGTACAGTGACAAATGCCCTGTTTTCCTACTTTTTACCACTTAAGGTCTCTGTAATGCACAGCATGAAAAAAATATGCCATAATAGCATACGTACACACACACACACACACACACACACACACACACACACACACACACACACACACACACACACACACACTTCTTCTGTACTATTACTTCACTTTTCAAACTCCATATATTTCAAATGCCTTGTTGTTGAGAGCCTGATCCTAACATTCTGCTGCAAAGGTATACATTTAGCCCTACCTTAACAGACAAGTCATGAACTTCCCATCTACTTTCTGTTTTGAAATGGCAGCTTCTGTCTGATGTGTAATGCAACCAGGCAGCTGAAGCAGAAAGAATAAAGCTCAGGAAAGCCAGAGGAGCACAGAGAAGTTTGAAAACAAAAGCAGCACACTGGCTTTTGCACTGTTACAGACCCTGGTTAGCAAACATGAACCAAACACCGTTACAACAGGAAGAAAGAACAGTAACTATATAGTTTTGCACTACATATACTATATACCAAAAGCTCGGCAGGGTTAAGTAGTTTATGTGGCTGCAAAAACAGGATCATAGTTTGTTTTTTTACACATCTACAAACAAGTATAACAGAGAATGTCAAAAGGCCACAACTTCTGGCTTTGTTTCATTCAACTCTCAAACATACAGTCAGATAAAAATCTGCCAAGAAACTTATGAACTTTAAATCATGAAACTGACAGAGATCAGAAATAAAAAGCCAGCAGCAAAGGATTTCCTGTCCCTCGATACCTACGTCTCTTTTCATGACCATCAGAAATAAAAGTAAACTACAAGGTCACCAATAAACAGAATTTTCTTTTTTATTTCTTTCTTTTTTTTTCCCCCATATAACTTTCAACTAGAATGAATCATAAATCCAAACAAAAAACAGAAACGTATACAAAGCTTTACAGAGTACACACACTCGTATAATACTCTGTTATTGTTCTCTCGAGTCATCAGTAAATTACCTATAAGGTCATATATGCACTAATGGCACTGTGCAATATCAAACTTTAGTTTTAGGTTACTAAAAGGGCCACACATCTTACAGTCCAATTTGCTCTAACATTAGTTATTGGACTTCTGTTTGTAGCGGATTCAAAAACGGAATAAATGTAATCTTAGTATACCACCTCAGCTACCTTTGTCTCACCTGCAATTTACTCGCTTCATGATTATTTAGAGTATGGCCAAGCACTGTACATTCTGTAACAGTGACTGGCTGCGATGGCAAAAATTACTGGAAGAAGTATAAATCTCAGTTCAAGTCTGCATGACCACACAGATTGATGTTATTACTTTCTGATACTGAGATCATAAAGCTCAAAACTTTTTTCAGCAAAATGGAAATAAGTGTTCTGTAATAAACTAGTCAGGTTCTACTGTATAAATATTATCAAGGCTAAAGTATCATCTACCTCATAAAAATATTAAAAACAAAGTTTAGTAATTAGGCATTGAAAAATGCTCATGTAAACAAGAAAATAAAAACAATCGTTCACTCCATGTTGGGCAAGATGACATGGCAGTGTTAGAAAGCTAGCCTGCAGCAATTTTTTCATGGCACTATATATAGTCTCTGAAAAGCCTGAGATAGAAGGTGTTCATGGCCTACAGCATGTTAGGCCAGTCTGTAACAGGCATATATATACACAGCTTGAATTAGTATAACCTCCCCATAAAAAAATAAAAAAGACACATACCTGTTTCTGGAATATACATGTACATATATTTCTATTCCACTCTTACCATAAAAGTTACGTTTGCCACCAATTCAACTTCACTCAAACTGAAAACCCAGAAAAGTGAAGTGAATAAGACCAGACACCAAAGACTGGCTTCCGTTTAATGATAACGTAACAGTGCAGGCGGGACAAATGTCATTTCCCTGACAGAGCAAGGCTAGAAGCATAAAGACAGCTGGTTAGATATGGCATGCCTAAAAATAACTCAAGAATGCACACAAAACCAAGCAACACTAGCACTACCCCCCCCCCCACCCAGTCTTCTACAAAAACACTTGCTGTTTCTGCTCATTTCTCTTCTCCTGATCATTTACTTCCGAGCAGCTGATCTGCAAAAGTACCATAAACTGTAGAGAAACTAAATAAATCAAATTTTGATATCACCCCAAGTCTACTGCTGATGTTTCCACACCTGAGACGCCTCCTGCTGTCAAGGAACTAATTTTTACTACAAGGGTAAGTGTTTCTTGATCTTTTACCCTGCTCTTCAAGAAATGTAACATAACATTTCTCGTCAGAAAATCCTTAACTGTATGGTTAACAGCTGAAGTAAGTGTGGACTCCGGCTTGCACCATATTTCAAAGCACTGTAAAAACTGAGCAGTTTAGAGGCACTTCCAAAAATCTGAAGGAAAAAAGTTCATAGTCATGGCAAGAACATTTTGCCTAGTCACTACAATAACACAAAGTCTCAGTCAGTTAACCTGACTAGCAATGAACACTTTTAAAGGCTCTGTTCTCAAAACTGAAAATTTTTGCGCATGGAACACATAGGGCAGTTGTTTTCTTTTAACACAGACAACAAACAATCATACTAACAAGGTCCTATAAATTCTAACCTGTAATTCCTATCATACTCTGTAACTAATCATTTAAGATCAGGTCTCAACTACAATCCCAGGTCTAGTTTCACCACAGGCTATTAAATATAAATTACCTACACTGTCCAAGGAGGTTGAGCTCAACAGTTAGCAAATGCAACAGTTAATACAGGCATATAAGGAGGAATTATTGCAAGGAGCAATAATTTCTAGACTGCCAAACTGACTTTCCCACCATGTAGAGGGAAAAAAAGGTTTCCATGCAGTCAGCTGCTGAGCACTGCGAACCAAGCACAGCACAGATGATGCAAATATAACTCAAAACATTCTGATCCTGTATTTCACCATTCCAAGCAAAGCCCCAGGGCCAATTTCAGACTCCCTAAATGTTTGCCACTTATTCCCAGAAACTAGGCTTAGGCTGAAAACCCCAATCCATGCCATGGTCTTCAAAAGACCACTTGTCCTAAATTATAGCACCTCATCTCACTTACAGGTACATACTAAAACAAGTATACACACACACACACACACACACACACACACACACACACATATCCATGTTTCCACTGTTCATAGTCTTATGATAAACTGGAAGAAAATGCTCTATCCCTCCCTTAACTCACAACAGTATCCAGAGAGTCACACTATCCTCTAGGCCTTTGGGTGAATGCAGGAGTTTAGACAGCCAAAATCAATACAATCTTCAAATCTTCAAAAACTCTCTGTCTGCAGTCCCAGCATTATCTCCCTATTTCACCCTTCTGCAGCCCCTTAAACCATCCAAGTTTAGAGGTCAAAGATTACTAAATACTAACCTCCATAGCCCCTGGCACTGAGTAAATCCTTTCAAACCCCATTTGTTAACTGTCAAAGCAAGCCCTGCTCTCCAAGTTTAGAGGTTAAAGGCAACTAAATATTAACACCCATAACCCCTGACACTGAATAAATCCTTTCTAACCCCACTCTTCGCCTGTCAAAGAAAGCTCTACTCTCTTTGAACACCAAATGTGGTAAGTTTTAAATAACACAACTGGAGTATAACCCACTGCAAATAACCTAAATCTACATCCTTCCAATACTGTTATAACAAACTGATTGATCATTCATGCATATATTTTCTAAACTACTTGTCTTTGTGATGGCCATAGTAGTAGCATGTTGAGAAGGGAAGATCAGACTTCCTTATCTTCAGCAGAGTCCCCCATCTCATCCTGAAAGATTCCCAAAATGAGTGATGTAATCTTTACAAAGATGTTCTGGAGTCCCTTCCCAAAGGATCATGCATGATAATGTCCTACAGCTTCTGGGGTGCATGTAATCTTTCCAAGGATGTCCTGGAATCCCTTCTCAAAAGGTCATTCATGACAGCATCCTAAAGAAGGTGCCTGGGGTGCATCTTTACTTGGTGCTTAAACTATCTTCACCAACTCGGTTCAACCCGGAGAAGCAGTGGTTTGACTCCAAGATTTTACTTACTTACCTATGTTAACACAACAACAACCTATGTTAACCAAGGTAATGGACCGATACAAAAAGACCTATTTCAACTACTAACCAGAGAATTCAATATACCATGAGGTAAAGGAGTATATAAGCACAATGTTGCATGTAGAACAGTAAGCTGTAAATGAAGAGCACTTCAATTTTACAGTACCACAAAAAAACAGAGATAATCCAAGTACTCCCAGGGTGCTGAGTTCCTAAATCTATTACAAAGACTGAGGACAGCAACTGTCTCATTTCTACTGCGTGCATCTACAATTTTCTCCTTTTGATCACTGCCTAAAGCCGGTGCCCAAAGGTGAGAATGAAGACATAATGACTAATAAGTCTAGTATCACACCTTTTGATCTACTCTCCACCCTCCTCTATACTTCCCCTCTATTTACAAACCTCAGCAAATCTGACCTTAATAAACTTTCTAGCAGCTACAATCACACGGTTATATTTGTTACCGATGCAGCATACAAAACTCATCACTGTCATAACCTAAATCTACTAGGATGGCTGGAACTGCCTAACCTACTTCAGGTTAACCAACTAATAGTTGCACACAAGATCCTGTACCAACCAGATAATACACCGGTACTTAAAAACCTCATCACCCTCTACAGTAACCCTAGCGCACTTAGTTCATCTGAGAGACTACCAGCTCAAACTCTCAAATCCGACAACACAGCCAGTAAATCTCTACTTGCTAACTCTGTTGGCAAAACTTGGAATTCTCTTCCTGCTAATCTTAAATCTTAACTCTCTCTACCTCAATTCAAGAAAAGTCTGATTCAATACTTTACAAAATGATGGCTGTCCTTGTCCTAATCCAGACAAACTCTAACCATCACTTGTGTGCACATGGAGGACTTCTGCCTACACTTTGTTTCTTAACTTATGAATCCTATGATCTCCTTGGCATTCAATACCCTATCATTCTTAAAAACACTGTCTAGAATTTTCCATCTGAGTAAAAATGTAATAATTTGTGTATCTGTTTTTGTATTTGTTTACATCTGTGTAAAAATCATTTTCTTTGTGTTTTAAACTGTAAAAATGTAAGTTTGTTGAATGTCTTTTTGGAGCTTTTCTCCCCAGGCCTCCGCTGAAAATGGACATGTATCCAGTCGGACTATCCCTGTAAACAAATGTAAAATAAAATAAAATAAATAAATAAATAAATAATTGATTTGGCTTTCATTTCAACACAGCAGCACAGTACAAATGCCTGCAGTACACTGTCACCATTGTTCTAGCTGCTAATCAAGCTACCACTCCCCTCTACCCTCAATCTCTTCTACTTTGGTTAGTTGCTTCCCCCCTCACAAGCCACTATTTTCTTGACTTGGAGGTAATGATTTCCATCCCAACCACTTTACATCTGGTACTGAACTGCTACAGTGCATGTTGGAAATTTGAGGCAGAGGACAGCAATGTTTGCAAACAAAGAAGCAATCTTCACATTCCCCAAGTGTATGCTCTCTAAATTAAATATACCATCAGTGTGTTGTGTATCAATATCCCATCCATGAAAATCATGAGTGAGAAAGAAGACAAGACACAAAGTTCATGGAGCCCCAGGGACCTAAACATTGCCACCACAACAAACTGAAAATGCTGGAGGGATAGATTCCTGTCCCAGAGACTTCCCATGCTCTGGAACAGACTACCCATTCATGTCAAGCAAAGCTCCTCATTAGCCCTCTTTAAGAAAAATCTCAACAATTGGATAGGAAATAGGAAATTCACTCTGGGGATCACTTCTGTGGCTCTGGTAGACAGGGGAGCAGGAAAATAACCTTCTTGGGTGGCGAAAGCCAGGGAACTATTTTGGCTAGGCTTATATATGCCCCAGGGCCGATAGCCTAGTACCTACCTATGAACCATGCTCATGCAGACACAGGGAAAAGTGGCCTTGAACCCCATTACTGTTGTTGCAGCCCCCATAAGACATTAAAAGGTACATAGTTGCATGTCTTTTCTATGTCCCCAAAACACAGGTGGACCATACTGGAAAATTCAATACCCCTCTAATATCTACACAAGGATTAAGACTTAAGCCTCTAATCACCTTACTATGGAACAATGGCTCAACTATCAGATGTAGCCCCCTTTCTAACAGCCTGCCTTTGGTTTCTCCAAGAAAAAGCATCAGCCCTCTATAACTGGAACACATTTTCCTGTACTCCTTTGTGAAAATGGAGACCACCACCCTAAATTACCAGTTCAGAGGTACTGGCTATGTCTTTCACAATCAACAGTGAAAAGGCACATTAGCCATTACACCCCATTAACACCTCATACCTTCAGTATTTCCAGTGAAGTACCATCACTCATGTAGCTTTGTCACTTGGAATGAACTACCTAAGTAACTTTATTTACAGAAATGGATTTTTATCAGTTGCTTCTGGCCACTGTCTCCCCAATAAAGGGTATATTCACTAGGTTCACGAGCTCCTCAAAGTGCTTTTTAAATCTCTTGACAATAACTCCTGTTAAAATTAGTATTTTTCCACCCTTGCGTGCCCCTGTAGCCACATACATTTATTCACCAGGATGAAAAACACTTCTGCCACTCTCCATCACAGCCTATCTTCTCTGGTTCAACAGTTTAGTACAAACCCTCCAAGATAAATGCTTGATCAGTGCTGACATAAGAACAATATGTTTATGCTGCTTCAAAATAATGGTTACTCAGAGTTACGCAGAATATACAACATGTGGTTCTAAAACCTTTGAAAGCTGGTAAAACGCTAGGTACCACAAAAAAAAAAAACAGCAGGCAAAAACAAAGTGCATCTGTGAAAAATGAATGGCTTTAAAAGCTATTAGATGGCAACGACTTGAATTGTTAAGACTTGCAATGTTGCCTCCAGGAATATGGAGACTAAATAACGGAAAAATCAAGACTTGCGCATACTACATACAAGATTATCATTTTGTGGACTATTTTTCACAGAGGTGTAATTTTATTTTACATTTGTTGACCGGGCTAGTCTAGCTGGAGAAAATTCCATTTTCAGTAGAGGACCGGGGAGAAAAGCTCCACAAAAATAAGTACATAGAGACAAAAAAATAAAAATATTAGTATGCATGTTAATGAAAACAATAACAACAGACTGAACAATTTAAGATTGTTACTACAAGTGTTAATTTCTATCATACATAGTTACAAGAAAATAAGAAGCTATATGTCTTAAAATTAAAGGTGCATGAATTAATTACTTCCTCTCACAGTTACAGTCTAGGGAAAAAAGATATTAAATTTTATACAGAGAATACAGAGATACATGTCAGATATGGATACAAGGAAAGTAGGTAAAGAGAAAGAGTGTAAAGAATAAGGGGGAAAAAAATAAAAGAGGATTAGATTATGAAAATGTAGGAAGTTAGGACAGTAATGTTCTCAGAGTGGCAAAAATAATTTTGATGGGTGTAAAGTGGGCTTGCCACCTCAATAAACAAGTTTAAACAAGAAGGGAGATTGATTTTTTACTCTTCTCATGCAATTTCTATCATTTTACTGCAGTTTGGGACTCAGCATTGTTAGTGTGGTCATTTCAATATGGAGCCCTGTTAGACACATTGCTGTACTTTTGTGAGTATTTAACAGCTTTCAAATCTGCAGTCTGTTAACACCTAGCATGAGACTTGGTTAACAGTGCTTAGGGGTATTTAAGAAGCTTGTCATTTTCCCATTTGTAGCACAATGGCAGTGTTCCACATACTACAGTACTTACACCACAATGCTGCTCTTGCTTTTGCTTGCATCATATATCGTACATGATGCATGAAAGGGCAAAACTGAGTTGACATTAATTATATACAGTATAATGATTTCTGCAGCTCTTGGAAATGTGCCAATATTAAATGTTGCAGTAATCTTTGGATCCTCCTATGTATACACTCAATTCTGTCTCAGTGGGATTTAAACATAAGTTACAAAAAGTCCACAA